>NC_091469.1:266479050-266665304 GCF_036971445.1 Narcine bancroftii | reverse complement strand
TTAGGGAGAAGTAGGGAGAAGTAGTGAAAAGTAGGGAGAAGTAGGGAGAAAGTAGGGAGAAGTAGAGAGAAGTAGGGAGAAAGTAGGGAGAAGTATGGAGAAAGAAGAGAGAAGTAGGGAGAAGTAGGGAGAAAGTAGGGAGAAAGTATGGAGAAGTAGGGAGAAAGTAGAGAGAAGTAACGAGAAAGTAGGGAGAAGTAGGGAGAAGTAGGGAGAAAGTAGGGAGAAGTAGGAGAAGTAGGGAGAAAGTAGGGAGAAGTAGGGAGAAAGTAGGGAGAAGTAGGGAGAAAGTAGGGAGAAGTAGGGAAAAGTAGGAGAAATAGGGAAAAAGTAGGGAGAAGTAGGGGGAAAGTAGGGAGAAGTAGGGAGAAAGTAGGGAGAAAGTAGGGAGAAAGAAGGGAGAATGTAGGGAGAAGTAGGGAGAAAGTAGGGAGAAGTAGGGAGGTCGGGAGAAAGTAGGGAGAAGTAGGGAGAAAGTAGGGAGAAAGTAGGGAGAAGTAAGGAGAAGTAGGGAGAAGTAGGGAGAAAGTAGGGAGAAGTAGGCAGAAATAGAGAGAAAGTTGGGAGAAGTAGGGAGAAAGTAGGGAGAAGTAGGAAGTAGGGAGAAAGTATGAGAAGTAGGGAGAAATAGGGAGAAAGTAGGTAAAAGTAGGGAGAAGTAGGGTGAAAGTAGGGAGTAGAAGGGAGAAAGTAAGGAGAAGTTGGAGTAGTAGGGATAAAAGGGATAAAGTAGTGAGAAGTAGGGAGAAGTAGGGAGTAGGGAGAAGTAGGGAGAAGCAGGGAGAAGCAGGGAGAAAGTAGGGAGAAGTATGGAAATGTAGTGACAAAATAGGGAAAAAGTAGGGAGGAAGTAGGGAGAAGTAGGGAGAAGTAAGGAGAAGTAGGGAGAAAGTAGGGAGAAGTAGGGGGAAGTAAGGAGAAGTAGGGAGAAAGTAGGGAGAAATAGGGAGAAAGTAGGGAGATGTAGGGAGAAGTAGGGAGAAAGTAGGGAGAAGTAGGGAGAAAGTAGGGAGAAGTTGGGAGAAGTAGGGAGAAAAGGGAGAAAGTAGGGAGAAGTACGGAGGAGTAGGGAGAAGCAGGAAGAAGAAGGGAGAAGTGGGGAAAAGTAGGGAGTAGGGAAAAATAGGTAGAAAGTAGGTAGAAGTAGGGAGAAGTAGGGAGAAAGTAGGGAGAAGTAGGGAGAAGTAAGGAAAAAGTGGGGAGAATTTGGGAGAAAGTAGGGAGAAGTAGGGAGAAAGTGGTGGAGGTATGGAAATGTAGTGAGAAAGTAGGGAGAAAGTAGGGAGGAAGTAGGGAGAAGTAGGGAGAAGTAGGGAGAAAGTAGGGAGGGAGTAAGGAGAAGTAGGGAGAAGTTAGGAGAAGTAGGGAGAAAGTAGGGAAAAGTAGGGAGAAGTAGGGAGAAGTAGAGAGAAGTATGGAGAAAGTAGGGAGAAGTAGGGAGAAGTAGGGAGAAAGTAGGGAGAAAGTAGGGAGAAGTAGGGAGAAAGTAGGGAGAAGTAAGGAGAAAGTAGGGGGATGTTGGGAGAAAGTAGGCAGAAGTAGGGAGACGTAGAGAGAAAGTAGGGAGAAGTAGGGAGAAGTAGGGAGAAAGTAGGGAGAAAGTATAGAGAAGTAGGGAGAAGTAGGGAGAAAGTAGGAAGGAAGTAAGGAGAAGTAGGGAGAAGTAAGGAGAAGTAGGGAGTAAGTAGGGAAAAGTAGCGAGAAGTAGGGAAAGGTAGAGAGAAGTATGGAGAAAGTAGGGAGAAGTAGGAGAAGTAGGAGAAAGTAGGGAGAAAGTAGGGAGAAAGTAGGGAGAAAGTAGGGAGAAGTAGGGAGAAAGTAGGGAGAACGTAGCGAGAAATAGGAAGAAAGTAGGGAGAAGTAGGGAGGTTGGGAGTAAGTAGAGAGAAGTAGGGAGAAGTAGGGAGAAGTAGGGAGAAGTAGTGGAAAGTAGGGAGAAGTAGGGAGAAAGTAGAGAGAAGTAGAGAGAAGTCGGGAGAAAGTAGGGAGAAGTATGGAGAAAGTAGGGAGAAGTAGGGAGAAAGTAGGGAGAAAGTAGGGAGAAGTTGGGAGAAAGTAGGGAGAAGTAGGGAGAAAGTGGAGAGGTAGCGAGAAAGTAGGGAGAAGTAGGGAGAAGTAGGGAGAAAGTAGGGAGAAGTAGGAGAAAGTAGGGAGAAGTAGGGAGAAAGTAGGGAGAAGTAGGGTGAAGTAGGGAGAAAATAGGGAGAAGTGGGGAGAAGTAGTGGAAAGTAGGGAGAAGTAGGGAGAAAGTAGGGAGAAGTAGGGAGAAGCAGGGAGAAATTGGGAGAAAATAGGGAGAAAGTACGGAGAAGTAGGGAGAAAGTAGGGAGAAGTAGAGAGAAGTAGGGAGAAGTAGGGAGAAAGTAGGGTGAAGTATGGAGAAGTAAGGAGAAAGTAGGGAGTAGTTTGGAGAAGTAAGGAGAAAGTAGGGAGAAGTAGGGAGATGTAAGGAGAAATTAGGGAAAAGTAGGGAGAATTAGGGAGAAAGTAGGGAGTAGGGAAAATGTAGGGATAAAGTAGGTAGAAGTAGGGAGAAGTATGGAGAAAGGAGGGAGAAGTATGGAGAAAGTAGGGAGAAGTAGGGATAAGTAGGGAGAAGTAGGCAGAAAGTAGGGAGAAGTAGGGAGAAGTAGGGAGAAAGTAGGGGGAAGTAGAGAGAAGTAGGGTGTAGGGAGAAGTAGGGAGAACGTAGGGAAGAGTATGGAGAAGTAAGAGAAAGTAGGGAGAGGTATGGAGAAGTAAGGAGAAAGTAGGTGGAAGTAGGGAGATGTAAGGAGAAAGTAGGGATAAGTAGGGAGGAAGTAGGGAGAAAGTTGGGAGAAAGTAGGGAGAAGCAGGGAGAAATAGGGAGAAAGTAGGCAGAAGTAGGGAGAAGTAGGGAGAAAGTAGGGAGAAGTAGGGAGAAGTAGGGTGAAAGTAGGGAGAAGCAGGGAGAAAGAGGGAGAAGTAGGGAGAAATAGGGAGAAAGTAGGGAGAAGTAGGGAGAAAGTAGGGAGTAGGGAGAAAGTAGGGAGAAAGTAGGGAAAAAGTAGGGAAAAGTAGCGAGAAGTAGGGAGAAAGTAGGAAGAAGTTGGGAGGTAGGGAGAAGTAGGGAGAAGTAGGGAGAAGTAGGGAGAAGTAGGGAGAAGTAGGGAGAAAGTAGGGAGTAGGGTGAAGTATGGAGAAAGAAGTAAGGAAAAAGTAGGTAGAAGTATGGAGAAGTAAGGAGAAAGTAGGGAGAAGTAGGGAGATGTAAGGAGAAAGTAGGGAGAAGTAGGGAGAAGTATGGAGAATTAGTGAGAAAGTAGGGAAAAGTAGGGAAAATGTAGGGATAAAGTAGGGAGAAGTAGGGAGAAGTAGGGAGAAAGTAGGGAGAAGTATTGAGCAAGTAGGGAGAAGTAGGGAGAAAGTAGGGAGAAAGAAGGGAGAAAGTAGGGAGAAGTATGGAGAAAGTAGGGAGAAGTAGGGAGTTCGGGAGAAAGTAGGGAGAAGGAGGGAGAAAGAAGGGAGAAGTAAGGAGAAGTAGGAGGAAAGTAGGGAGAAGTAAGGAGAAAGTAGGGAGAAGTAGGGAGAAAGTAGGGAGAAGTAGGGAGAAGTAGGGAGAAAGTAGGGAGAAGTGGGGAGAAGTAGTGGAAAGTAGGGAGAAGTAGGGAGAAAGTAGGGAGAAGTAGGGAGAAGTAGGGAGAAAGTAGGGAGAAATTAGGGAGAAGTAAGGAGAAAGTAGGGAGAAGTATGGAGAAGTAAGGAGAAAGTAGGGAGAAGTAGGGAGATGTAAGGAGAAATTAGGGAAAAGTAGGGAGAATTAGGGAGAAAGTAGGTAGAAGTAGGGTGAAAGTAGGGAGTAGGGATAAAGTAGGGAGAAGTAGGGAGAATTAGGGAGAAAGTAGGGAGAAGTAGGGTGAAAGTAGGGAGAAAGTAGTGAGAAAGTAGGGAGAAGTAGGGAGAAGTAGGGAGGTAGGGAGTAAGTAGGGAGAAGTAGGGAGAAGTAGGGAGAAGTAGGGAGAAGTAGTGAAAAGTAGGGAGAAGTAGGGAGAAAGTAGGGAGAAGTAGAGAGAAGTAGGGAGAAAGTAGGGAGAAGTATGGAGAAAGAAGAGAGAAGTAGGGAGAAGTAGGGAGAAAGTAGGGAGAAAGTATGGAGAAGTAGGGAGAAAGTAGAGAGAAGTAACGAGAAAGTAGGGAGAAGTAGGGAGAAGTAGGGAGAAAGTAGGGAGAAGTAGGGAGAAGTAGGGAGAAAGTAGGGAGAAGTAGGGAGAAAGTAGGGAGAAGTAGGGAGAAAGTAGGGAGAAGTAGGGAAAAGTAGGGAGAAATAGGGAAAAAGTAGGGAGAAGTAGGGGGAAAGTAGGGAGAAGTAGGGAGAAAGTAGGGAGAAAGTAGGGAGAAAGAAGGGAGAATGTAGGGAGAAGTAGGGAGAAAGTAGGGAGAAGTAGGGAGGTCGGGAGAAAGTAGGGAGAAGTAGGGAGAAAGTAGGGAGAAAGTAGGGAGAAGTAAGGAGAAGTAGGGAGAAGTAGGGAGAAAGTAGGGAGAAGTAGGCAGAAATAGAGAGAAAGTTGGGAGAAGTAGGGAGAAAGTAGGGAGAAGTAGGAAGTAGGGAGAAAGTATGAGAAGTAGGGAGAAATAGGGAGAAAGTAGGTAAAAGTAGGGAGAAGTAGGGTGAAAGTAGGGAGTAGAAGGGAGAAAGTAAGGAGAAGTTGGAGTAGTAGGGATAAAAGGGATAAAGTAGTGAGAAGTAGGGAGAAGTAGGGAGTAGGGAGAAGTAGGGAGAAGCAGGGAGAAGCAGGGAGAAAGTAGGGAGAAGTATGGAAATGTAGTGACAAAATAGGGAAAAAGTAGGGAGGAAGTAGGGAGAAGTAGGGAGAAGTAAGGAGAAGTAGGGAGAAAGTAGGGAGAAGTAGGGGGAAGTAAGGAGAAGTAGGGAGAAAGTAGGGAGAAATAGGGAGAAAGTAGGGAGATGTAGGGAGAAGTAGGGAGAAAGTAGGGAGAAGTAGGGAGAAAGTAGGGAGAAGTTGGGAGAAGTAGGGAGAAAAGGGAGAAAGTAGGGAGAAGTAGGGAGAAGTAGGGAGAAAGTAGGGAGAAGTAGGGAGAAGTAAGGAAAAAGTGGGGAGAATTTGGGAGAAAGTAGGGAGAAGTAGGGAGAAACTGGTGGAGGTATGGAAATGTAGTGAGAAAGTAGGGAGAAAGTAGGGAGGAAGTAGGGAGAAGTAGGGAGAAGTAGGGAGAAAGTAGGGAGGGAGTAAGGAGAAGTAGGGAGAAGTTAGGAGAAGTAGGGAGAAAGTAGGGAAAAGTAGGGAGAAGTAGGGAGAAGTAGAGAGAAGTATGGAGAAAGTAGGGAGAAGTAGGGAGAAGTAGGGAGAAAGTAGGGAGAAAGTAGGGAGAAGTAGGGAGAAAGTAGGGAGAAGTAAGGAGAAAGTAGGGGGATGTTGGGAGAAAGCAGGCAGAAGTAGGGAGACGTAGAGAGAAAGTAGGGAGAAGTAGGGAGAAGTAGGGAGAAAGTAGGGAGAAAGTATAGAGAAGTAGGGAGAAGTAGGGAGAAAGTAGGAAGGAAGTAAGGAGAAGTAGGGAGAAGTAAGGAGAAGTAGGGAGTAAGTAGGGAAAAGTAGCGAGAAGTAGGGAAAGGTAGAGAGAAGTATGGAGAAAGTAGGGAGAAGTAGGGAGAAAGTAGGGAGAAAGTAGGGAGAAAGTAGGGAGAAAGTAGGGAGAAGTAGGGAGAAAGTAGGGAGAACGTAGCGAGAAATAGGAAGAAAGTAGGGAGAAGTAGGGGGAAAGTCGGGAGAAGTAGGGAGAAGTAGGGAGAAAGTATGGAGAAGTAGGGAGAAGTAGGGAGAAGTAGGGAGAAGTAGAGAGAAGTATGTAGAAAGTAGGGAGAATTAGGGAGAAGTATGTAGAAAGTAGGGAGAAGAACGGAGAAAGTACGGAGAAAGTAGGGAGTAGTAGGGAGAAAGTAGGGAGTAGGGATAAAGTATGGAGATAGTAGGCAGAAGTAAGGAGAAGTAGGAAGAAAGTAGGGAGAAGTAAGGAGAAAGTAGGGAGAAGTAGGGAGAAAGTAGGGAGAAAGTAGGGAGAAGTAGGGAGAAGTAGGGATAAAGTAGGGTGAAAGTAGGGAGAAGTAGTGAGAAGTAGGGAGAAAGTAGGGAGAAAGTAGGGAGAAATAGGGAGAAAGTAGGGAGAAGTAGGGGGAATGTAGGGAGAAGTAGGGAGAAGTAGGGAGAAAGTAGGGAGAAGTAGGGAGAAGTAGGGAGAAAGTAGGGAGAAAGTATAGAGAAGTAGGGAGAAGTAGGGAGAAAGTAGGGAGGAAGTAAGGAGAAGTAGGGAGAAGTAAGGAGAAGTAGGGAGTAAGTAGGGAAAAGTAGCGAGAAGTAGGGAAAAGTAGAGAGAAGTATGGAGAAAGTAAGGAGAAGTAGGGAGAAAGTAGGGAGAAAGTAGGGAGAATAGGGAGAAAGTAGGGAGAAAGTAGGGAGAAGTAGGGAGAAAGTAGGGAGAAAGTAGGGAGAAATAGGAAGAAAGTAGGAGAAGTAGTGGGAAAGTCTGGAGAAGTAGGGAGAAGTAGGGAGAAAGTAGGGAGAAGTAGGGAGAAGTAGGGAGAAAGTAGGGAGAAGTAGGGAGAAGTAGAGAGAAGTATGTAGAAAGTAGGGAGAATTAGGGAGAAGTATGTAGAAAGTAGGGAGAAGAAGGGAGAAAGTACGGAGAAAGTAGGGAGAAGTAGGGAGAAAGTAGGGAGTAGGGATGAAGTATGGAGATAGTAGGCAGAAGTAAGGAGAAGTAGGAAGCAAGTAGGGAGAAGTAAGGAGAAAGTAGGGAGAAGTAGGGAGAAAGTAGGGAGAAGTAGGGAGAAAGTAGGGAGAAAGTAGGGAGAAGTAGGGAGAAGTAGGGATAAAGTAGGGTGAAAGTAGGGAGAAGTAGGGAGAAGTAGGGAGAGAAGTAGGGAGAAGTAGGGAAAAGTAGGGAGAAATAGGGAAAAAGTAGGGAGAAGTAGGGGGAAAGTAGGGAGAAGTAGGGAGAAAGTAGGGAGAAAGTAGGGAGAAAGAAGGGAGAATGTAGGGAGAAGTAGGGAGAAAGTAGGGAGAAGTAGGGAGGTCGGGAGAAAGTAGGGAGAAGTAGGGAGAAAGTAGGGAGAAAGTAGGGAGAAGTAAGGAGAAGTAGGGAGAAGTAGGGAGAAAGTAGGGAGAAGTAGGCAGAAATAGAGAGAAAGTTGGGAGAAGTAGGGAGAAAGTAGGGAGAAGTAGGAAGTAGGGAGAAAGTATGAGAAGTAGGGAGAAATAGGGAGAAAGTAGGTAAAAGTAGGGAGAAGTAGGGTGAAAGTAGGGAGTAGAAGGGAGAAAGTAAGGAGAAGTTGGAGTAGTAGGGATAAAAGGGATAAAGTAGTGAGAAGTAGGGAGAAGTAGGGAGTAGGGAGAAGTAGGGAGAAGCAGGGAGAAGCAGGGAGAAAGTAGGGAGAAGTATGGAAATGTAGTGACAAAATAGGGAAAAAGTAGGGAGGAAGTAGGGAGAAGTAGGGAGAAGTAAGGAGAAGTAGGGAGAAAGTAGGGAGAAGTAGGGGGAAGTAAGGAGAAGTAGGGAGAAAGTAGGGAGAAATAGGGAGAAAGTAGGGAGATGTAGGGAGAAGTAGGGAGAAAGTAGGGAGAAGTAGGGAGAAAGTAGGGAGAAGTTGGGAGAAGTAGGGAGAAAAGGGAGAAAGTAGGGAGAAGTAGGGAGAAGTAGGGAGAAAGTAGGGAGAAGTAGGGAGAAGTAAGGAAAAAGTGGGGAGAATTTGGGAGAAAGTAGGGAGAAGTAGGGAGAAAGTGGTGGAGGTATGGAAATGTAGTGAGAAAGTAGGGAGAAAGTAGGGAGGAAGTAGGGAGAAGTAGGGAGAAGTAGGGAGAAAGTAGGGAGGGAGAAAGGAGAAGTAGGGAGAAGTTAGGAGAAGTAGGGAGAAAGTAGGGAAAAGTAGGGAGAAGTAGGGAGAAGTAGAGAGAAGTATGGAGAAAGTAGGGAGAAGTAGGGAGAAGTAGGGAGAAAGTAGGGAGAAAGTAGGGAGAAGTAGGGAGAAAGTAGGGAGAAGTAAGGAGAAAGTAGGGGGATGTTGGGAGAAAGTAGGCAGAAGTAGGGAGACGTAGAGAGAAAGTAGGGAGAAGTAGGGAGAAGTAGGGAGAAAGTAGGGAGAAAGTATAGAGAAGTAGGGAGAAGTAGGGAGAAAGTAGGAAGGAAGTAAGGAGAAGTAGGGAGAAGTAAGGAGAAGTAGGGAGTAAGTAGGGAAAAGTAGCGAGAAGTAGGGAAAGGTAGAGAGAAGTATGGAGAAAGTAGGGAGAAGTAGGGAGAAAGTAGGGAGAAAGTAGGGAGAAAGTAGGGAGAAAGTAGGGAGAAGTAGGGAGAAAGTAGGGAGAACGTAGCGAGAAATAGGAAGAAAGTAGGGAGAAGTAGGGGGAAAGTCGGGAGAAGTAGGGAGAAGTAGGGAGAAAGTATGGAGAAGTAGGGAGAAGTAGGGAGAAGTAGGGAGAAGTAGAGAGAAGTATGTAGAAAGTAGGGAGAATTAGGGAGAAGTATGTAGAAAGTAGGGAGAAGAACGGAGAAAGTACGGAGAAAGTAGGGAGTAGTAGGGAGAAAGTAGGGAGTAGGGATAAAGTATGGAGATAGTAGGCAGAAGTAAGGAGAAGTAGGAAGAAAGTAGGGAGAAGTAAGGAGAAAGTAGGGAGAAGTAGGGAGAAAGTAGGGAGAAAGTAGGGAGAAGTAGGGAGAAGTAGGGATAAAGTAGGGTGAAAGTAGGGAGAAGTAGTGAGAAGTAGGGAGAAAGTAGGGAGAAAGTAGGGAGAAATAGGGAGAAAGTAGGGAGAAGTAGGGGGAATGTAGGGAGAAGTAGGGAGAAGTAGGGAGAAAGTAGGGAGAAGTAGGGAGAAGTAGGGAGAAAGTAGGGAGAAAGTATAGAGAAGTAGGGAGAAGTAGGGAGAAAGTAGGGAGGAAGTAAGGAGAAGTAGGGAGAAGTAAGGAGAAGTAGGGAGTAAGTAGGGAAAAGTAGCGAGAAGTAGGGAAAAGTAGAGAGAAGTATGGAGAAAGTAAGGAGAAGTAGGGAGAAAGTAGGGAGAAAGTAGGGAGAATAGGGAGAAAGTAGGGAGAAAGTAGGGAGAAAGTAGGGAGAAGTAGGGAGAAAGTAGGGAGAAAGTAGGGAGAAATAGGAAGAAAGTAGGGAGAAGTAGTGGGAAAGTCTGGAGAAGTAGGGAGAAGTAGGGAGAAAGTAGGGAGAAGTAGGGAGAAGTAGGGAGAAAGTAGGGAGAAGTAGGGAGAAGTAGAGAGAAGTATGTAGAAAGTAGGGAGAATTAGGGAGAAGTATGTAGAAAGTAGGGAGAAGAAGGGAGAAAGTACGGAGAAAGTAGGGAGAAGTAGGGAGAAAGTAGGGAGTAGGGATGAAGTATGGAGATAGTAGGCAGAAGTAAGGAGAAGTAGGAAGAAAGTAGGGAGAAGTAAGGAGAAAGTAGGGAGAAGTAGGGAGAAAGTAGGGAGAAGTAGGGAGAAAGTAGGGAGAAAGTAGGGAGAAGTAGGGAGAAGTAGGGATAAAGTAGGGTGAAAGTAGGGAGAAGTAGGGAGAAGTAGGGAGAAAGTAGGGAGAAAGTAGGGAGAAATATGGAGAAAGTAGGGAGAAGTAGGGGGAATGTAGGGAGAAGTAGGGAGAAGTAGGGAGAAAGTAGGGAGAAGTAGGGAGAAGTAGTGAGAAAGTAGGGAGAAGTAGTGAGAAAGTAGGGAGAAGTAGGGAGAAGTAGAGAGAAGTATGTAGAAAGTAGGGAGAAGTAGGGAGAAAGTAGGGAGAAGTAGGGAGGAAGTAGGCAGAAGTAGGGAGAAAGTAGGGAGAAGTAGGGAGTAGGGAGAAAGTAGGGAGAAGTAGGGAGAAGTAGGGAGAAGTAAGGAGAAAGTAGGGAGAAGTAGGGAGGAAGTTGCCAGAAGTAGGGAGAAAGTAGGGAAAAGTAGGGAGAAGTAGGGAGATATAGGGAGAAAGTAGGGAGAAGTTTGGAGAAGTAGGGAGTAGGGTGAAGGTAGGGAGAAGTAGGGAGAAAGTAGGGAGAAGTAGGGAGAAGTAGGGAGAAGTAGGGAGAAATAGGGGGAAAGTAGGGAGAAGTAGGGAGAAGTAGGGAGAAGGTAGGGAGAAGGTAGGGAGAAGTAGGGAGAAAGTAGGGAGAAGTAGGAAGAAGTAGGGAGAAGTAGGGAGAAGTAGGGAGAAGTTGGGATAAAGTAGGGAGAAAGTAGGGAGAAGTAGGGAGAAGTAGGGAGAAGTTGGGAGAATTAGGGAGAAATTAGGGAGAAGTAGGGAGATGTTGGGTGAAAGTAGGGATAAGTAAGGAGAAGTAGGGACAAAGTAGGGAGAAAGTAGGGAGGAAGTAGGGGGAAGTAGGGAGAAGTAGGGAGAAAGTAGGGAGAAGTAGGGAGTAGGGAGAAAGTAGGGAGAAGTAGGGAGTAGGGTGAATGTAGGGAGAAGTAGGGAGAAGTAGGGCAAGTAGGCATTGGGGAGAAGTAGGGAGGAATTAGGGAGAAGTAGGGAGAAAGTACGGAGAAATAGGGAGTAGAGAGAAAGTAGGGAGAAGTAGGGAGCAGGAGGGAGAAGTAGGGAGAAGTAGGGACTAGGGAGAAAGTAGGGAGAAGTAGGGAGAAGTAGGGAGAAGTAAGGAGAAAGTAGGGAGAAGTAAGGAGGAAGTAGGCAGAAGTAGGGAGAAAGTAGGGAGAAGTAGGGAGTAGGGAGAAGGTAGGGAGAAGTAGGGAGAAGTAGGGAGAAGTAAGGGGAAAGTAGGGAGAAGTAGGGAGGAAGTTGCCAGAAGTAGGGAGTAAGTAGGGAGAAGTAGGGAGAAGTAGGGAGAAGTAGGGAGAAGTAGGGAGAAGTAGGGAGATGTAGGGAGATGTAGGGAGAAGTAGGGAGAAGTAGGGAGAAGTAGGGAGAAAGTAGGGAGAAGTAGGGAGGAAGTAGGGAGAATTAGGGAGAAAGTAGGGAGAAGTAGGGAGAAGTAGGGTAAAGTAGGAAGAAGTAGGGAGAAAGTAGGGAGAAAGTAGGGAGAAAGTAGGGAGAAAGTAGGGAGAAAGTAGGGAGAAAGTAGGGACAATGTAGGGAGGAATTAGGGAGAAGTAGGGAGAAAGTAGGGAGAAGTAGTGTGAAGTAGGGAGAAGTAGGGAGAAAGTAGGGAGTAGGGAGAAGTAGGGAGAAAGTAGGGAGAAATAGGGAGAAGTAGGGAGAAAGTAGGGAGAAGTAGGGAGAAGTAGGGAGAAGTAGGGAGAATTAGGGAGAATGTAGGGAGAAAGTAGGGAGAAGTAGAGAGAAGTAGGGAGAAGTAGGGAGAAGTAGGGAGAAGTAGGGAGAAGTAGGGAGGTAGGGAGAAGTAGGGAGAATTAGGGAGAAAGTAAGGAGAAGTAGGGAAAAAGTAAGGACAAGCAAAGTCAGCTGGCACATCATCTGTCAGCAGTTTGGTGTCAAAGGCCAGAAAGTACGTCAAAGTCCAGAGGTTCCCCTGACGATGTCATTCCTCTGGATCTAGATGCAGGCAGCGAGGAGATTGCAGGAGAATTGGCTGCCCTTTTTAACCCAACGTGGTTACACACATGTAGCCAAAGTATCAAAGTAACAAATATACTCTCTGTTGTATCTACTTTAAATGCAATGAAATATACCTGCATATCCAAGCCATGCCTTGAGATGATGGATTTGAGTAGATCAAAGTCATGAAGAGGACAGACAATAGAAGTACCTGACATTATGAAAGCTCCCTTATATATCAGCAGAATTCATTCTGAACAACTACTTGGCCTTATAAAGACTTTATTCTATATCAAGGAAGTCCCAACACATAGCTGGTGTATAAGCTCTGGGCTGCGGTTAATTGCTGGAAGAATTTGGTCTCTGATCGCAACCTGAAGAGAGTCTGCAACCTATTTGCTAATCATTGTCTCCAACAATAACTTTTGGAGACCACAGCCCTCTTCTTAAATAGGTCTAAGAAACAGACTATCACACCATCCTTCAATCTCTTCTCCAGGCGCATAAGATCAGCTCTTACTGCTCATGTAATCCATTGGGCCACTCTTGAATCCAGCCACAACGTCTAGTGAAGACACCAGAGCTTGCAGAATCAAATCAATTGACTCAGACACCAATGGTAACTCATCTGTAAAAGGTGATTTGCATGATAAATGCAGATCTGTCAAGACACTTGACCACAATTTTGCTAATGCTGAGATGTATGCACTGTAAAATACCTAATTATCTGGAATTCAAGCAACTGGTAACCTCAAGCAATTGGGGGAAAAAAAAATCACGGATTATAAATAGGTAAAAAAAATACAAAAGTTTAAAATTGGCACCCTCTAGTGGTCAATTTGTCAATTCACACAAAATGTAATCTCAAACAACCGGCAAATACACTTTATTTTTTCTAAAAATTTACACGTCCAGCACGATAACAGGCCATTTCAGCCCACAAGTCTGTCCCACCCAATTAACCTACAATCCCCAGTATGTTTCAAGATATACCAATCCCCATTGATGCTGGATACTGGTGGGGGTGGGGGGGGGGGGGGGGGGTCTTCGCTGAAATCGTCTCCAAAAACAAATACCGGAAGACTGTCCCAATGATGTGCATATTCCATAATTTGAGCAGCCAGCCTCTCCAAGCCTGCTTATTGGGGAGCAACTTGAGGAGGTAAACTAATAATTGAAATTATTAGAAAGCTCTCATTAAAATAAGCATGGAAGTACATCACTCCCTGCACCCTATGCAAATCCTCAATCACACTCACATATCACATTCTGGGAGGAATTAATGCAGCCAGGACATTGAGAGCCATCAAATCCTTTGACAACTTTCCTAGATTCTTCAACTTTAGTAATATTTTTTCCCCTCACCTAATGAATAGAACAGCTGTTATTCAGAAGGAGCAGCAACTGTCCTAATATCATTCCTGAACTTACAATCATTTTACTGTATTAATTCTGTTAACTAAACAAGGACAAACTTTATGCCAAATACTGATTGAGTCAACCTGTCTCAAGACTATACCATTCTCCTTGATGAAAACATCATATGCCCTTGTGCAAAAGGATGAAGCAGTTGTTTACCATTTGACCAATGCCATGGGCCTTGCTTTCTCATGTTACTTAACTATATGCTGATTACATTTTCTTAAGATCCACTCAGCAATGTTGCTAAATGGTGTTATTTCTTCAAAGCTTTACTAAGTGTACAAGCATTACAGAGATAGCTACAACATGGACCTTAATAAATAGAGTATAACCTATCATTTGCTTACAAGGAAAACCAGAGGATGGTTTTATAAATTTAGATAAACAGCACAGTAACAGGCCAATTTGGCCTATGATCCGGTATCGTCCAATTAAATCCAATTAACTTAGAACTCCCGGTACATTTCAATCAGTGATAGGAACCTGGAGCCCCCAGAAGAAACCCACGCAGATATAGAGAGAACTCCTTACAGACAGCGCGGGATTCGAACCCAGGTCTTGGTGTTGTAATGACATTGCGTGAACCACTACACCAACCATGCTGCATTCAACACACAAACTGTTGTCTTTATACTTTGAAGTTTGGGCATCTGTGCTCACCAAAACCATATCCCTATTAAAGAATCCTTTCGCTTTGTGTTAGCATTATGGCATGTAATCTATTTCATCGTGCAGAGCTCTGATGAGAGCGGAGTGGTTTTCCATGAAGGCAAACAAGCTTGAGTTGGGTTGTTGTTGTGTTTGTAGAAATAAGTTCCCCAGTTACTACACCCCAGCGGTGGCACCCCTGTGTCTTCTTTCCATGATTTATGAGAATAACTGGTTAGCCACAACCTGACAAGCTGAAGCTCCTGGAAGAAATTAGAAAAGAGGGCACCCCCCCCCCACCAAATTCCTTGATGTATCCAGGATGTATCCAGCAGGCCAGATCTGAACAATATGCCAAGGATGTCATCATGCATTCACATCCTTCTCGTGCATCCTCCACCAGTGCAGCTCTGACCTGACTCCTTCTGCGTCGAAATAATGTGTTGCCCTCCTCCATTAAAAGCTGATGCATTATTGGCAGACGTCTATACTTAGTTGCACTCCTGCTGCAGAAATTTACAATATATGGAGTGCAATGGCAGAGGAATCTGGCTGAGATCCCCCAGCATGCAAGTTGAGGTTTCTTCACTCAAATCTGGTGCCAGGTGTTCTGCTGCAAGGTTTGTGAGTCCATTCACGATAACAGGGACGAATGGGCTGTATTGATGGAAAGGATGGATTGAGGCACTTTTGTCTGTGTTTTGCTTAATAATTTATTTTTTGATGATTTTATGTTTTTATTTAAAATAGTGTTATTTATATGATTTTCCATAGTCTTTAAATCCCCTTGAATGTCAGAGATATTCAGAAACAGTGAAAACCTTTGACACATTTAGCAGATGGTAGAGCTGGGGACAGACTGCAAAAGGCTTCCAGAGATATCTTACGGCTGTGGCCCTCTCCACCCTGTGTTGTCTCTTGAAGTCCTGCCAATAATCCGGGTCTTACTGTCAGACTCTGGCATGCTTGGGTCAGTGAGACCAGCCTTCTGAATTCTGCTAAGTTCATCTTGGGAAAATGAAGAATGCATTCTGCAAGTATGTATGGTGGGCTGGTGTCAGTAAAGTTTTGGCCAATATCTCTTGTTCTCTCTCCACAGTGTTTTCTCCTATTGACTCTGCAATATGCTTGTGTCAATGTCATTCGGTGCATCCAATTTTGGTGAGCTTCTCAAATGGGAATTAGACACGCTCACTGGAGGAACAATTGCAGAAATGAAGTGGAAGAACTGGTGAATGGGACTAACCAGACAATCTCTGCAGAGAGCTATTGCAAGCTTAATAGTACTTCTTCCATTTTGCAATGATTTAATGGTTTTTGTTTCTCCACCCTTGTATAAATATGATCTTGTGCTACTGAAATCTGGTAGCAAAGATCAAGGGAAAATCGTGGATTTGACTTCCATGAAAGTCTAAATTATAATGCGGGTTCAGTTCTGTTTGTGAGTTTACAGAATGCAGTTGATGATATTAAAAAGCAATCCACTGTATCCCCTCATATTCAGCTTACAAAACTATCAGCTATATTCATCCTGTCCTTAAAGGTTCAAGATCAGTGTTTAGTGCTCATTCATCTATTTTTAGTAATGTTTAAAGACATTTTAATTTTTTTTATAAAGCGATTCATTTGATATTTGAGTGTTCCTCCATTGCAAATATAATATTTTAAATAACACAATGACTTCGATTCCAATGCATGACAAAGTGTCCAGAATTTCAAAAATAAAATCCAGTGATTTATTCTTTTGGGAATCAATGGGAATAAAATGCAACTGGCAGTTGTTCCTGTGCAGCAGTCATACAAAATTCTACTTACCCAGTCTCTTTTGAGACATCTGCTACATACCAGTGTAACTGTACCCTTCAGAACACAATGGTACACCTCTGTGAGTTTCTCATTTCAAAATGCACTAGCAACTGTGGACTCTTGACATTGAAGAGGGCAACATACATCGTCTCTGTCAGTTCCAGTGACTTGGAACGCACCACTGGGAGGAAAAATGCCCAGCTGATATAACAAGATTTGAGGAATATTAGTGACCAAACTGAATATCTACCTCATAATATTATGAGATATTGGAGAGGTAACATTGTTTTGACACAAAAAGGCTAACGGTCATTGCTTTTATTTTTCTGGAAAACATGTTTATAAGTATGGAATCTTCTGTACACAAACCTCCTTTTACCTTCATTCCCATATCTTGCCTCTCCATTCTTACTGAGGTGCTTTAGCCTCAACTCCCTTTTCATTTTTCAGTTTCTTTCTTGTCTCAGGTTCATTAACATCCATTCTTTCTGCTGCCATTTCCAACTCACCTTTTGTTTATTCGTCCTTCACACCCCTTTGACAAGGTCCCATATGGGAGGTTAGTCAAGAAGTTTCATTCCCTCGGTATCCAGAGTGAGATAACAAATTGCATTAGACATTGGCTTGGCAGTAGAACCCAGAGAGTGGTAGCAAATAATTGCCTATCTAACTGGAGGCCTGTAACTAGTGCTGTGTCTCGGGGATTGGTGTTGGGTCCATTGTTGTTTGTCGTCTATATTAATGATTTGGATGATAGTGTGGTAAATTGGATCAGCAAATTTGCAGATGACACTAAGATTGGGAGTGTAGGGCACTGCAATGAAGGCTTTCAAAACTTGCAGAGGGATTTGGTCAGCTGAAAAATTGACTGCCAAATGACAGATGGAATTTAATGCAGAAGTGAGAGCTGTTTTACTTTAGGAGGAGAAAACAGGGTAGACGTACTCTAGACACTAGAGCACTGTGGAATGAGGAAGAACAGAGAGACCTGAGAATACATGCATAATTCTTTGAAAGTGGCATCATCGCTAGATAGGAACCAAAAGAGGGCTTTGGTAAGTTTACCTTCATTATCAAACTATTGAGTCTAGGAATTAGCATGCAAAGTCCAAGTGGTATGTGACATTGATGAGGCCAAATTTGGAGTATGTAAGTTTGGCCATCTATCTACAGGAAAGGTATCAACAAGATTGAAAGAGGACAGAGAAAATTTACGAGGATGCTATTGGGACTTGTGGACCTGAGCTATAGGGAAAGGTTGAACAGGGTAGGACTTTATTCCCCAGAGCAGTAAAATAGTTTGACATGGACTAGGTGGAATAAAGGCCCTGTTTCTGCACTATAGTGTTCTATGGTTCCCCTTCTATTTGACTCCTAGCCAATCTTCCCCATGTGGCCATTTCTATTGGATCTTTAAATCATTCTTACCCTGCTTCTGAAAGAAAATTCTCTACACCCTGGCACTAATGCTTTACTTCCACTTCTTTGGTATTGATGGTCTTTGCATTCCACTGACTATGTGACCTCTTTTTGTTCTTTCTTTCCCTAGAATCTCTTTGCTCCTGTTCCACTTCTCTTGTTTTGCTTCATTGTTCTATACTAGAAAATGAACGCAATTGCCATCCTTGATGCAGTGCTGAGTTGGCAAAGATTATCTCATCTTGACTGAGATTTAAACATATTTTAGTCAGGGTCATTCTAACCTAGACACTTTGTCTCAGTACAGCCCCTAACTTCATTCCAATTTGATAAACTGATGCATGTGCATTAGATCCTCCACTTCCACCTCTGTACAAACTGTGGCGTTTGGGCTTCAGGGTCAGATTAAAAACATATTGTACTCCAGCTTGCAAACAGTTGTTGTTGGCAATCTTACAGATAGTAATAGTGAAATTGTACCCCATGTATTTACATTATTAGAATGGAGGGCTGTAGTGTGTAGTTATCCACATTCTTTAATACAACAGGGTACAGTAAACCCATAGTAATTATCACAAAAGGTGGCTCTTCTAGCAAGGAATAAAGTTAAATTGCCAGCTGTACCCATTAATGCAGAGCTCAAAATACTCACAGAGCCAATTTGAAAAGCAAATTGCATTTTAAGAAAGTGTTCATTAAGCATGCAATCACTGAACGTTCAATGTCTCATAATCTGTAATGTTAAATGCAAAAGAAAGTAAGATCTTTACTCCTCACAATTCTACCAGAGATGGAATTGGTATTTTAAGAGCAATTTACCAAATTCACACTGCCAGGACAAAGGAATTTAAAAAAAATTAGACATTGGGATGTCAGAACTTCTGCTGAAAATTGCACTCCTGGAGGGTGATGCTACAAGTTTCAAAAATTAACCCTGACTTTTCTGAGTGGTTCAATTGGTAAATGCTTTGGCCGTTACTGAGGAACTCATTTTAAACAACCCCAAATTTTAATATTGTAGTGCGCGTCGAAAGAACGAAAGACTTGTTGATCCAAACCAAGGCTTTTTATTAACTAAAAGACTGGAGCATATCACAAGTAGGTCGACCAGTCCAGAATGACCTGGTCTGGCTCGGAGCAATCCTTTAAGACCTGCCAGTAGGTGTGGCTATGCTCTCAGCCAATCACAGTTATCCTACACTACCATCTGTACATATACACATTGGTGATAGAATCTGTACTATCACAAATATCCTGGCCCATTTCAATCTTGTTGATATTATTTGGTGTGATCATAGAAACCAGACAATGAAGGTCATGCTAAAAGGGGGTTAAAATTAAATAAATTCTTCCTCTGATCGGTTTTCCATATTAGAAAAAACCAAGATGAAAGAAGTGCCCCTTACTGTTGCCTTATGGTTTATTGACAGTAAGATCTCAAAGCATCCATATAGAAAAGATTTGTTTTGATTGCCATTAGGTTAAAATAATCTTGTTTTGTCAAGGTGCCTTTGGGAAAGTACTACCATCTAACTCTATATTCGATTTTAATGGGAACTATAGTCTTAAATCTAAAGGAAGGAAATTATCAAGGCATGAGGGAAGAGTTAGTTATAGTTGATTGGGAGATTACATTGAAATTATGATGGATCTCAGGTAGTGATTAGCAGTTAAAAATACAGTAATGCTAAAGTTGGAAAATAAATCCTTTGAGGCCTCAAAATCCAACAGATAAAAAATGATTTGTCCAAGGCTGACAGAAATATTAAAGATCATGTTAAATCCAAGAAAAAGGCTGTTAAAGTTATAAAAAATACCAGTTGGCCTGAAGAAAAGGAACATTTTAGAATTCACCAGAGGACCAAGAAGTTGATTAAAAAAGAGAGAGGATTGAATGTGAAAGCAAATTAGAAATAAACATAAAAACAGACTGCAAGATCGCTTATGGATACATATATAAAACACTGTCAAGATAAAGTGTAGGGTTCTTCATAGAATAATTTATAATGAGAAACATGGAAAAGGTAGAGAAATTAAATAATTACTTTGCATCTGTGTACATGAAAAAAGATACACCTGGCATAGAAAATCCTAATACTGATAATGAAATACAGAAACATTTAAGTACTAGTCAAAAAGTGGTACTGCAGGTCAATTATTTTGTAAGTGGTAAATTTCAGAAACCTGATGATTTGCATTTGAGAGTTTTGAAAGGAGTGGGTTTAGAGATACTGTGCATAATGTTCTTCCAAAGTTCTGTAGATTCTGGGGTTGTAGCAAAAGATTGAAGAGTAACAAATGTTACTGTTCAAGAAAGGAGAAAGAACAAAGCAACACTATTAACCTGTTGGAGTGATGTAAATGTAGGTGCAAAGCTGGAATCCACAATGAAGAGTGTTGAAAGAATAATAGGATTTAGAAGCAGCCCAAGGATTTTGTGGAATGAAGAGGAGGTTACAATAGAGATTATTAGAGTGGATCAAGCTAGAGATCTGGGCAAGGAGATTGGAATAAATTTCCACGACGAGTGTCAAAGTAATGAAGCTACCAGTGGTTTATCTTTCTGTGGCAGGTGCCTCATGTTAAACTCCATAAACTGAGATCTGCAGAGGCAGGTCCCTTTCAAGAATTAGCACAGAGAATTTATAAAGGACTACTTCTACAGCAGTGGCTACATCATTCATGTGGACTGAATGTCACAGAGATGGCAGAGACAAGCCCTACAAAGTTGCATACAGTATGTATTCCTCCATCCATATCTGCATCTAATACCAGGGACCTGGAAGGAACAGATTGGAGTTTGTGGAATTTGTAGAAGCCCATTGTAGAGCGCGTCGAAAGAACGAAAGACTTGTTGATCCAAACCAAGGCTTTTATTAACTAAAAGACTGGAGCATATCACAAGTAGGTCGACCAGTCCAGAATGACCTGGTCTGGCTTGGAGCAATCCTTTAAGACCTGCCAGTCATCCTACACTACCATCTGTACATATAAACATTGGTGATAGAATCTGTACTATCACACCCATCAAGATAATTGATTTTTAAAATTGTAAATTAATCCTATAATGCATATAAATATTGTGCTATGTACTCCAATTTACCCTTCCCTCTTCGTTTCAATTACTTTTATCCTAACTTTTTCATTGTGTTCATTTTATCTTACTTGTTAACCATTTTAGAATCTGGCTTTACTCTTTCAGTAAATTCATTTGTTTAAACTAGCAGTTTCTATATTGTTTCATTCTTTTCACTTTAATTATTTCCAGGACAGAAATGGTCTGTCTTTATTATCTTGCAACTGCTTGGTGGTCCTACTGCTTGTGATTTTCAGTTGTTCCCCACATACATAAAGTAGATTAGCTCCAATATGCTACAGTGAGATGTTACAGGCTGCATATCACTGTGGACATATATAATGTGATGATCAGAAGCCTGCTGTAAGAAGTCAGCACATGATCAAATACCAAAAAAAAACTATATAAATCAATTCAGTTTCCTTTTGTCTACTGAAATAGAACAGACATAGTAGTTGGTACTGATTTCAATCAGATGGTGGGACAACTATTTCAAATATAAATAAAAGAAAACATTCTTAGCTCATGATCTAAAAAGAGCTTAGGAAATATTCATTTTCTGATGTCCAGATAACCATTTCAGTTTTATATTCTCACTGAAGTAACATGGCCATTGTTAGCTTTTATCCAGAAATGAATCTACCAATGTTATCTTCATTTGGCTTTGGATAACTAAAAAAAAAAATCTTTTATCCCATATTTGAATATTTGTGTGAGAATTGGTTTGAAATTGAACTCTTCATAAATGACAACAGGAATGTTTATTGTGCTTAGACAGCTGTTTTATTTGTTGCTGAAGCATTAAAAAAGATTAATGCTTGGGATAAAGTGGCAGGTTTGATATGGAGGCAATAAGCAGTGTGTTTTATTTTAATGGGAAATAATACTTATTTTGCTCCTACCTCACATCTGCTGTTAGCTCAGGTTGGCTGCTGTTAAGTAATCTCAGGAACATGGAGAGATTCTTCCAGAGGATAGGTTCAGAAGAGTAAACATTATCAGGCCGAACAGAATGAAAAAGAGCCATTTCTTTGGCAACAAGTCTGCAGAGACAAAAACATATGTATTAATATGTATTCATATGATTTGTATTTTCATTAATGTTTCATCATAGTGAAACTTGTTGAGCAGCTAATTTTATCTCCAGATATTTTTTTAAAACTCCCTGTTAAGCTTATCATATTTAAAGACATTGTAATCGACTGTATTTTAAGGTTGCATACTTAAATATTACACAAGAAGTCAAGATGGCAATGATAGAAATAGCTAATATTAACTCTCAGATGCACGTCTCAAGAATGACCTTGAGGTGCATCTTGGCAAATTTGTGTTGTAGAACCTTTACAGATTTTCTAGGATGGTCCTGGTAGAGGAAATAAATATATCAAAGAAAACTTGACAAATTGTGGCATCTTTCAGGATCATAGTGCGGATTATGGTGCATTATTAAAATAAGTGTTTAAACTGATGAAATAGAAACTTTCACTGCAAAAGACAATGGTATTTGAAAGTGATTAAAGAATGAATTTCGTAGACGGAATGAAAAGCATTTAGAATAAAATCATTGCCCCAAGAAATGTGAGTCTGTAGAATTAGATTTTTGGAGGAAGTGATTGAGGGACAAAACAACTTCCACAATCAAGATTACATTTTGTACATAGATGAAGAAACACAGTGTGGTTAGATATAGGAACAGAACAAATAAAAATGCTTGGAAGTACTTTCTGCAGGGAGTGTATATTTGGATTGAAAGTCCTGTTTCCAAGCAGTGACCTGAATGCATTACTGCAATAAAAACCACTTCTAACCATTTACCAAGTCTTCAATATGTTCATTCCATTTTTTCTGTTAATTACCTTTTTATTCAACTGAATATTGCACAAACCTCATTTGGTGTTGGTGCACTATCAAGAACTCCAAAACCAGAGTTAGAGAACTATAAGCTTTTATTTACAATAAACTTGAAGGTCATCCTGTGCTGTGACCCAGGATCTCTGGGGAAGGGTTATGGTGTTTGAGCCTTTATTTTGGCTCGAGAAGGAGGAGCCACAGGTCACTAAATGGGAGGAGCCAGATAAATGAGCGTATAGCAGTATGCCACGGGTACATTTTATCTTCCGAAAATCTATTTGGGGTATCTTTTGAAGATCAATATACATGACTTAGGCTCATTTATTTTATCTTTCCAGTTATGAACACAAACAAAACCACAACCCTCATTTAACTGTGCACTTTTGATGACTTTTTAAAGCAGTGGTTTTCAAACTTCCCCCATAAATTCACATTCCACCTTAAGCAATCCCCATGCCATCGGTGCTCTAGTGATTAGAAAGAGATTGCTTAAGGTGGTTCGTGAGTGGGAAGGGAAGGTTGAGAACCACTGCTCTCAACCCAATTGTTACTGAAATATTTTGCTTGAGAAAAATTGCCATTGGCCCATTTCCTTTGGAGTTACGAAACTCTGCCCATAACAATTCCATTAGGTACGATTAAAACAGTGATTTTCAAACCTTTTTTTTTCCACTCACATACCACCTTAAGCAATCCCTTAATCACAGAGCACTTATGCCATAGGGATTCCTGAAGGTGGAATGTGGGTTTGGTGGGGCAGTTTGAAAACCATTGTTTTAAAGCTTGTTCATGGCTTACATTCTTTTCTTCATTTAATCTTTCATAACGCAAATAAAATACAGCGTATTATAGTCATCTGACTCAGTAGTATACATTTGAAAGTTCGATTGAAAATTTGTGATTTGGGTTTTCACTGTATCGGGTGGGTGTGCTTCTGTTATTTGCATTAATTCATAAATTCAGTCAAAAAGTTATGTTTTCTTAGTTATTAAGGAGCCCTAAAACTGAAATTGATGAGCAGAAATCCTTTGCCCTTGACAAGGTCTCACTTAACAGGTTAGGCTGGAAGGTTAACTCACATGGGATTCAAAGTGACCTGGTCAATTGGATTAAAAACTGTCTTAATGGAAGGAGACAGAGGGTAGTAGTGGAAGCAAATTGTTCTAATGGAGATCTGTGTCCAGTGGTGTGTTGTGGGGTTGGGGAGAGGGGTGCTATTTTGTCCACTGCTGTTTGCCAACCATGTTAATGATTTGGGTGGATATGTAGTTATCTTGATTTATAAATATATGGATGGCACTAAAATGAATGGTAGAGTGGACAGTGAGGAAGGTCATCTTAGCTTACAATAGGATCTAGATCAGTTCGGATGGTAGGCCAAGGAGTGCAAATTGAACTCTGACAAGTGTGAGGTGTAAGTCAAACCTGGGCAGGACTTTCACAGTGAATGGTAGGACCCATGAGAGGATTGGAGAACAGAGAGACACTAGGGTATAGGTAATAGTTCCATGAAAGCGGCAACTCAGGAGGATATGGTAATGAAGAAGGCATTTGGCACACTTGCTTTCTTTGGGCTGAATAGAGTTTGTAAGTTGAGATCCTCATGATTCTGCTGCACATGACGTTTGTGAGCTAACATTTGATGTGCAGTTCTGGTCACCCAGCTGGAGGAAGGACATCATTAGATTGGAAAGGGTGCAGAGGAGATTCACCAGAATTGTGCCAGGACTGGACGGCTTCAGTTATCGGGAGGGGTTAGATTGGCTGGGTCACTTGTCCCAGAGCAAGGGAAGAGGTGAGAGATGATCATATAGAGGTTTATAAAATGAGAGGCATGGATAAAATTAATGCTCACAATCTTTTTTTCTTCCCCCCAAGGTAGATTATTCTAGAGCTAGTAGGCATATATTTAAGGCAAGACAGAAAAAGTTTAAGAGGGGCATAAGAGCCAATGTTTTCACTAGTGGTCAATGTCAGGAACAAGCTGGCAGAAGAAATTATAGAACCGAGCACAATAACAACATCCAAAAGACGTCTTAACAGACTTGTGGAGAGGAACGATTTAGAAGTATATGACCAAATGCACATAAATGGAATTGGCCCAAAACAAACTTGATTGGAATGGACAAGTTGGGCCAAAGGGCCTGTTCTATGCTTTATCACTCTCCCAGGATAAAATGGTTCGGTACCTCTTACTTGATGGTGGTGTCACATAGATACTGCAGGCTGGATGGTAAAGGTCCTCAGTGATTCTCTGAGCCCTCTTTAAGCACTGTTCCCTGTTGATGTCAATGAAAGAGAGAAGGGAGACCCCAGGAATCTTCTCAGCAGTTTTAATCACCCTCTGTACTGACCTCCAAGATGTTGCTTTGCAGCTACCATAGCACACCATAATGTAACCAGCTGGGACACTCGCTATTGTGCACCTATGAATGTTGTGAGGATGGTGGATGGTAACCTTGCCCTCCTCAATCTCGTTAGCAAGTGTAGGTACTGCTGCACTTTCCTGACTAATGAGAAGATGTTGAGATTCCAGGATAGATCATCCTTTAAATGGACACTAAAGAAGTTTGTGCTCCTCTCTCTCTCTCTCTCTCTCTCTCTTTTACAGAGCCATTGATATATAGTTGGGAGTGGTACTTTGTCCTTCTGAAGTTCACAATCATCTCCTTTTTGTCTTGTCCACTTTGAGACTCAGATGGTTGCTCTTGCAAGCCTTTTATCCTCCCCTCTGTAAGCCAATATCATTGTGGCTGATGAGGACAAAAATTGTTGGTGTTATCAGCAAAGTTAATGATTCTGTTGGAGCTGAACCTGGCAGTAAAATTGTGAGTTAATAGTGTGAACAGTTAATCCCGTGAACAGCCCTCGGGTGATCCAATGCTCAATGTGATGGTGCTTGCGGTTTTCTTGAAGGTAGTTGTTTAATGATAATCTGCGCTGGATGGAAAGGGTCTTCTATAATTGCTTGAGCCCCATTTAGGCAATGCTCCCAGTAAATATCTTCTGATCATAAACAAGACAGGCAGAATGAGAGATTACCCCTTTGAAGTAGTCCATACTGGTATGCACCAAATCTGAGACAATTTTGGACTGATATGTAGCAAATCACATTTGGGCCACAAATATTCCAAATGGTGATCATCTTTAACTAGGGAGAGCCTGGTGGTCTATTCATCTCAATCACTGGCATTACCATTAACGAGCCCTCCACTATCAACATCCTGAGTTCACTATTGATGAAATTCAGGAGACATTCCCCAAGCGTGGATGCCCAAGAACTTCTTGTTATTCTTCCAGAAACCAGCCGATACCTTATGATCCCAACCAATAATGGCGTTTACAGGGACTGGCTCGTGTAAAATTCTGCCCACATATCTGCAACTTTCTATCCATTAATTTTATTAGAAGGAAGCCCATCGTCAACCCTACTGCAGGGATTCCAGGAGAAAAAAAAAATTCCAGGACAAAAAAAAATGAAGGAGGGAAAAATTGTCACAATAATGTTGGAGTTAGTTGGTGTTGATGGTAGAAGAAGTAGAGGCAGAATATATCCAGAAGAATCCTGCTGTCCTACTTAACATTAAACAGAAAAAAATGTGTTTGGCCATTTTTCTCTGATCATCCATATCAAAATAAGAATATAAGAAGGAGTCTTAGATCCTAGAAACATACATTTTATATATTTTGAGGATGGATGAAGGATAACAAGCATTAATACTTAAGACCTCTGGCCCGGTTTTCAAAGTAAACTTTTCAAGACCCCTTTTATAGCAATAACTTTTTTTTTTGGAACAAAATACATTAAAAGTGTTCTGTTCTGTCTCATTGCAAGAATCCATGGTTTTACTGAATCTCTCAAAAATGTAAGACCGCTCATAACCTCAGCCATTAGGACTCCTTTCATTTTCAGAGCTTTTAGGGTTATTAAGGTTTAAAGAAAACACATTAATAATGATCAGTGATTTACTGGAAAAGGATATTAACCGACTGTACATTTAACCTCTTTAAGAAATCCAGGAACATTATTGCACTGTGGGAAAAAAAAAGACAATTTGTGCTTCAAATTGCATTAATACTTGCAGTAAATAAAGAATTATTGATAAAAGCAAACATTTTCTTGTCATTTGACTTAGATTAGAAATGACATCTACCCTCTCCCCACATTCACATCAGCTGCAGTGAAATCTCCAATTGACACATTGAAAAGAACTTCAGAGTTTAGCAGAGATTTGGTAACTTTCAACATTGTATTGCCTGCTTTTTCATTTTTACTTGTGTCATTGTTGCTGATCAAGCTACTGGAGAAGGATTTCGAGTGAGAAATCAACACCAACTGGCTTAAAGACATAGTCTTCCCTACAGCAATCAGGCTTCTGAATGAATCCCGTAACAGGGCTCTCAAGCTGCCCTTGATTGGTGCTAATTGACTTATCTTTTCAGCGTCATCCTATCCTCTGTAAATTGCGCTCTTTACCCAGCTGTATGAATGTTACAAATGCATTGTTAGACTCTTTGCAGAAGAATCTTTCTCACTTAATTTGATAAAAAGCACAATGCTAGAGAAACTCAGCAGGTCAAACACTGTATATAGCAAAGATAAAGATACACACCAATGTTTTGATCTTTAATGGACCTAGTTCATCCAAAGACCTCTACTTTCCTTCATCCACTGACCTGTCATTGGCATAACTGGCCACTGCCTGCCTTGGACCTCTCCTGTACTTCATTATTTTACTCATTGTATTAGGTAGTTTGTGACAAATAAACTTGAACTTAAACAAATGTAACATGACAAATTCAAGTTCAAGTTTATAGTCACATGCACCAAGATGCAGCGATAGAGGTAGCAAGTAAGACAGTGAGGAAATGCAGTATTACAGAAAGAAATCAGTTTGGTATGGAGCAAAGGCAGCATAATTTTACTAATTTGGGATTCGTTCAGGATTCTGACAACAATGGGAAATAAACAGTTGGTTGATGAGGCAGCATATAGGAGGTAGATTGAAAACTCAGCTGACTGGTGTACTCATGACACTTTCTCATTCAATGTCGCCAAGACCAAGGAGTTGATTGTAGATGTTAGGAAAGAAAACCAGAAGTGTATGATCCAGTGATCATTGGGGGATCAGAGATGGAGAGGGTGAGCAAATTTAAATTCCTGAGAGTTACTATCTTGGAGGACAATTCCTGGACTGCTATTATTAATGTCATCATGAAGAAAGTATGTCAGTGCCTCTATTTCCTCAGGAGTTTGCAGAGGTTTGGTATGACATCAGTAACCTTGGCAAAATTCCATTGATTTTGCTGACTAGCTGCATATGGCCTGCAATGGGGGCAGGCACCAATAAATACATCTGAGTGGAGAGCCCTGCAAAAGGTAGTGGACACAGCCCAGTACATCACAAGCAAAATTGTCCCCACCATTGAGAAAATTAATATGGAGCGCAGCTGTCAGAGAGCAGCAGGAATCACTGAGGATCCACACCATCCAGGACACACTCTGTTCTTACTGCTGCCAACAGGAAAGGGGCTCATACCCCAGGTTCAAGAACAGTTGTTATCCCTCCACTATAAGACTCTGAAACAACAAACTCAATCTAAGACTTATTTAAAGACTCTTACTTTGTACATTATTTATTATTGAATATTTATTTTCTGTATTGCACAATCAATTTGTTTGCATTTTTTTTGTGTGTAAACTTGTCTTTTCTTGAGTACAGTTTACTACATAACCAATAAGTAGAAATTTGGCCTGGCCCACAGGAAAAGGAATCTCAGTGTTTTATATGATGCCATGTATTAACTCTAACAATACATCTGAACTGAATGATGGTGATAGAACTTCCTGACAGGGGTGGGAGTAGGATAAAAATAATGTCATTGATGCACCATCAATACTCAAAAGACTGAGGATGAGAAACCAAAAGGCTTTTATTCACTTAAGAACAAAGGCACATCCATTCTGTTCGACTGTCCTGCACTGAGGAGGAGTCACCTTTATACAGAACCCTGTGGGGAGGGGCCACAGGTACAATCGGCCAATAGATGTGCCTAATCAGACAATTATATGCAACAGTCATTGTCCTCACTCATTGTGAACCCTACAACCCCACACTATATAATAGCACTAGTTCTGGATTGGCATATGAACAATTGTATAGACCAGTTGGCAAAATTGCCATCATATGAGCTGATATACACATGTTATATTGTGAGCAGGAGTACCCTTGAGTCTGTTCTTCCACTCAGTAAGATCATAGCTCATCTGATTGTATCCCCAACTTCACACCTCCTGCTCATTTCCAGAGACCATTCACTGTCTTCCTTGTCATGAATCCATCTGCCTGTGCCATAAAAATAGTCAAAGATTCAGCTTCAGCTTCTTTCATCTTGTATTTGTATATGTGAGTTCTTAGGCAACGCATGGGTTGAAGGAAAAGGTTCTTTAGTTTAAAGTTGATATAAACAGTACATGAAGCCATGAGGCTGCAAGACTCCATTACAGATTTTGCATGCTGTGTCAGCCCCCTGCTAGCAGCCAAGTCTAATCAAACAGGAACTATAATCAAGGCCTTGCTAGTGGCCATGCAAACATGATCACTATCATTACACAGCTGTCCTCTGAGGAAGAGAGTTTCAATGGGTTACAACATTCTAAAAAATAATAAACAAATCACTTCATCTTTGCCTTAAATGGATGGCTTCTAATTTTTAAAGACGGATCATTTTAAAATCAGTTTTCAGAGTAATATCTGGATTATGACTTTTTGCAAGTTATATTCCTTTAAAAAATGGAATTTCTTCCAGGATCTTCTTCTAATCTTTGTTCTCCCATTCTTCTGTCAACTTGATGGAAACTTAGCAAAATGGTAGTTTAAAATATTTCTTTGTGATAGCTTACGATGCTATTGTGAGAGAATTCTGCTGAAATAATTGGCAAAAATCACACTGAGATCAGTGAGGGGCTGGCTCGGTCAGTGCGAAAGCAGACCTGCATCCTTACACTGCTCACAGCTGCACACCATATGCAGAAATCAAATCAATTAGCTAACAGGGCAAGGTGGGAAATACGGCAGACTAATACTGAAAGAGCCAGCCTGCAAGCTGAGAAACAAGAGGGGAGGGGGGTAGGAGGGGGGGCTGGAGGTTGATGGGTGGGGGGGGGCGGAAAGAATTGAACTTACTATAGCTGCAGGGAATATGGCAGCATTTGTCTTAAAAAATGTTCTCATTTTTGTGTCCAGAGAAGACAACAGATCCCACACTGAAAATTGGAAAAGATCCCGCAGAATGGCCATCTCTCAAATTGATTATTTTCACCTACTGCTTCCGGACTCACTTTTGAACATTACAAATTTGTAACAACAGAGGGAAAAAAAAACAGAAGACCTGGTCATCTGTCTCAAGTTGCCTGCCCTTTTATAAATCCAACTTCTCACGCCTGGCCACTTAGTCACCCTGAAAGATCAACTGATCGTTGCCACTGAGGGAATAAACTTCAGATATTTGCTTTTTGTGTCCCATGCTGTGAATTATGTTTCCAGATGATTGGATGAATCCACAATTGCAGGGGCTCATCAGTTATGATCTTTGCACAGAAATGAAAGAAAAATTCTGTAAAGAATGATCATACTTACCTCCTGAGTTGGTCATTTACACAGCACTTTTCCTAAGCATTTTAATGCTGCCTTCCTATGTTGCGGAGTTTGTCGGAGGGTGATCGTCGTATTTATTAGCCCAGATTCTTATGGAGAGCCTACGGTCAATTTACACTGCAGCTGCTCCGTAAAAATGTGTTGGGGTCTTGGTGGAAAAATTGCAGGTTTGAATTTAACAAATAAATACCGTCAGGACATTCGTACACTGCCATGGAGCCAAACATTTGCCCTCAACAGCTGTGTAGAAGTGTCTAGTTTCGAAAGATAAATGACTGAGTTGTTGAGAATTTTGTTCCCATTCTGTTAGATCAGTGGGTGCAAAGTGATACAGTGCTTTAAAGAAACTAGCTGACAACAGATTCAAGAGCTTGCTTTATCTCATGATCTTCATTGCTCAAGGCACGATTGTTCTTATTTATTTTCTCTCCTTTCCCAGGGCTAAAACAGCACATGAAACAAATCAAATGAGCAAAGGTACGAAATCCTTTAATGAATCATCTCATGCCACTATCCAGGTACATTTGCCCATAATTCCCTGACGTTGCCCTCTTCATTAACTTTCTTATCTGTTACACAAAGACCAATCTGAGAGGTTTTTGTCTGAGGGATCTAGAAAGTAGGGTTGTGGACATTGCCTTGCTGACTCAACAGAAACAAGTTAGCATGCAATGTCTGAGCAATGAGTTGTTTTCCAGTGGAAGCTATTGCTTGGACAAAAAAGTTAATGGTTGAGCTCTGCTTTTCCTTAGGGCAGCACCATGGAATCGGGGCCCATCAAAATGATTTAATCCTAGAGAGAATTCACCCACAATTCAACAATAAAGGAAAATATGTCAATTTCGTCCTAAGCTCTTCTACTTTTCCATCAAGAAATTATACTTCATTATGTTATCTTTCAAACATGGATACTATTCTTCTTTAATTTACTCTCTGGATGGCTTCAAAGGAATCAGGTGCTCCTGTTAGAGGCCATTTCAAATAAAAGCAGTGTGAATTCACTCCACTTTGGACTACGGCACAAACATCTGTCAATCCCAATATATTTCCAGTGGCCCAAAGGTGATGATTTTGGAAATTACCAAGGGCAAGCTATGAAACTGAATAAAATAAATCCTACCTGTTCCAGATTGAAAACCTGATCACACTTGGTCTGAAAGCATGCTGGAACCATCCTCTCGTGGTTGATTGAATTCTATGGGTTATGTGATTTCTCAGAAAATGTGAAAACCAAAAATATCTGGCTTAATAAATCATATGATTTTCATAATTGACTTGAGGAAGATGTCATTTCTAAAAATAATTGATTTTTCAAAAAAAAACTATCTTAATTGTTTGGAATTGAATGCACAACTTTACTTATGCAAGAGAAATTAGATGCATAGAATTATATAAAGGTGCTGCCAATTTACATTTGCCACTGGTGCAGTTGGATACAAATTCCTCACTTGCCAAATGAGAAATACACAAGATCACAGTGAATTAACCATGAGGGGTGTCCAAATAAATGAGAACTTGTCCATGAATATTTATTTGTCCTTGTGCGACACAGAAGAGTTGAATGTAATTTTTTTTTGTGTGATACAGAAAGTGCATGCAGTTGGTTGAGATCATTGGATTTTAAGATAATAGGTTTTGTTTATGCTTGTTAGTCATCCAGATTGATTACATGTGATGACACCATTGGACTATTTATACTCACTAGTAAAATTTAACTAAAAATAGACTTTTATTTATTTTGTATTGAGATGTTTGATTTCAGAAAGCTGGTAAACTAATGGCACTCAAATCCATACTTCTCACATGTTGGATTGTCACTGTTACGAGCTCCCATTTTAGTAAAATGGGATTATCACTGTAAGGATAGTATAGACAGGAGGGACTGAACAGTCACAGTTAACATTTAATATTTCACACAAGCACAACACAAGTCACAGCCCAGTGATAATTGGAAGAACTGAGGGAAGATCTGTTCAATACATTTGCAAAGACATTGTGATTTTGTAAAGGGAGAACCATTCCTACTGTTGGAGAGAAAACAGCTTTTGGAAGCAACTCTTATGGCCAGCCATTCTTGTGGAATTCAGAGCAAATCATGGTCTGTGAATGACTGGGCCTTTTCGGTAGATTGACCTGTGCCAGGAGGGTCTTTTGGGAAGCAAAGTGCCTCATTTTGATTGTGACTAACAGTGAAGGTCACTTGGAAAGACTACATTTTTTGTGTGACTAGCAGTGAAGTTGGTTGGAGAGACCAGTGCCAGGGTCTTGGAAGCATTGTGGAGGCCACCCAGTTCGAGTCTTGCCTACAAAAGGACCAGGAGGGTTATGACCACAGCTTGTGTGGATGGACATTTCTTCAAAGGCAACGTAAGGAGAATTCATGAGTCTGTAGCAGTTTCAACTCCAGTCTTCCCATCAGTTCAACATTAATTCTGGGCATCAAATTTCAAAGGTCTATCTTTCAACATTGAATTTGAAAGAATGAACTTTGAAGTTTTCTGAATTTTGGCCTGGACACCCCCCCTCCCCCAACAATACACACACACACACACACACACACACACACACACACACACACACACACACACACACACACACACACACACACACACACACCCACGACACGTGTGCATAGTTGGGAATAGATTTAGTGTTAAGGATAGTTTAAAAGTTAAGACTATAGTTCAAGAGTACAAAAAAATAAAATCATTGTTTTAAAATTAAACACAGCCTGCTTCATTGTCTATTGCGGTTCGTAACATCACAAAAAAATCAAATAGTTCACTAACCACCATTAGAAAGGAATTAAGTCTGAGCAATCCCTACCTCAATGCTGTAGGACAGGGGTGACCAAACTTTTTATGATTGTGAGCCACATACAAAAAAAAATTAAGGAGTTTCGGATAAACAATATTAAGCCTGGCAATTTTCAACCAGTTACATTGCAGGAAATACAGTGTTTTTAGACCAGAAAAGCCCTGCGCCATCAACAATTCATTTTCTTTCAAAATAGTAATACGACACTACAGAACAATTTAACTCAGTGATTCTCAACCTTTTTCTTTCCATCACATACCACTTTAAGTAATCCCTATGCCATAGGTGCTCTGTGATTAGTAAGGGATTGCTTAAGGTGGTAAGTGGGTGGAATGAAAAAGGTTGAACACCATTGTTTTAATCGTACCTAAATAACTTGATATGTGCACAGTTTCATAACTCCAAAGGAATGGGCCAATGACCATTTTTCTCAAGCAAAATATTTGGGTCTACAGCAGCGATTCTCAACCTTCCCTTCCCACTCGCATACCACCTTAAACAATTGCTTACTAATCACGGAGCACTGATGGCATAAGGATTACTTAAAGTGGTATGTGTGTGGAAAGAAAAAGGTTGAGAACCACTGGTTTAATTCTTGACATTACAGTAGCGATGGACCATTAATAATCACAAAAAGTCTGAAGTTGTGAAACTATCAGGTTTTTATTAACTAAAGACTGGAACAACAATCACCCTCATTGACTGATCGAAGCAAAGAGAAAGTGGACCACACAAGGGGCTATGGGTGGGATCAGTCTCAGGAGGGATGTCCAGCTGGCAACAGCCAATCATGGCAATAATAGTGGTTTACCACAAGTAACTTATTGATATGCTCACAAAATGCAGTAAGTATTTCTGTATCTGTTAATCTTAAATTTAATTTAAATGAATACAATAAAACTCTTTGAAACTCTCTTATTAAAAGCAGTGCAAAATAAAAAGCTGGGTGCAAAATAAGAACAGAACAGATCAAGAAAGGGACAAGACAGTCTCCAAGATTTCTCCACAACTCTCAGTTAATACAGTTCATGGCCCAAGTGTCCACCTTAATGATTATGATGCAATGTGTAAACCTGTAGATAGGCTATTAAAATTAACAGAATCCTAGCAAATCAAACAAACACACGCCCACTTAACTTCTGTGAACAAGTCTTCATATGGCTCAGAGAACAAATATGAAACTGAAATTAGCTGGCAGTTTTTTATTGACAAATGAAATAGTTCAGAAAGCAAAATCATTCAGAATTATTATAGCAAGCCAGACCAATTTCTTTTATTTGTAGTTTCTTTATTTCAGTTTAAACCAGAATTTAAATCAAAGGAGTAATTTTTCTGCTACTGTGGGTTTCAGAATCATTGAAATTCCAATACAATTTGCAATTGTTTTTCAGAGTTTTACATTTTAACTTATTTTCTTGGATCTGTGACCAAGGATTTGGGGAAAGTTGGCACACAGATATTTCTTGGCATCCGCCCTCGTGCAGAACTGTACCAAGATGTGGCAATCTGCACAGTGGTTTGATCACTTATTGCCAAATATATGTGTAAAACCATGCCTTTTATTTCATGTATGAAAATTTGCAGTTTTCAGAACACCACATTTTTGTTTATTGTATTCCATTTTAACTGGTAAACTAAAGGGAACTTATTCCATGGAAACTGCAGTACACTCATAAAGTGACCCAACTTTGAATCATAGTTTCCAATGTGCAATTCATTGGAACAACCTCAGAATCAATGCTCTAAAGCAAGAATACAATAAATACACTTCTTGGCATGGAGGGCCAAAAAAAAATGAATAACTTCTCTTTTCTCTCCTCAGAGGTTAGCTTGCTAACCAAAAATTGCAAACTTAAACCAAGGTCAGTGAAAGGATTTATTGGCCAACCAACTGCCCCACCCACTAACTAAAGGCCACATTACTGACATACCTTTAAAAACCTCAATATATTATGGAAGCTTATTATTTTAAAAAATTCTCATTCCTACTGCAAATTTGAAATAGAATCTCACATTTCAATTCAAGGCAATGATATAAAGTATATTTTCAAATCATACCCAAAGAAGCAATAAAATTGTATACCATTACACCAGCTATTTTTTATACTGCTATAACAGCACTACTTGTAATCTTGAAACAGAGCAACATAATATTTTTAAGCCCTTGCTCATGGTAGAGAACTCAAAGTGATGTAATGCAATTTTGCTTGCATTATACAATCAGAGCTATTTTTAATTAACTATATGATTTAAAATGGCATATGATATGTCAGCCAGTTAATGACAAACCCCAAATACAGCCCCTTATATAATGAAGCACATTTAGCCAAGACAAATATCTATGTATGTATAAATTTGAGAGTTGAGGTTTGAGGAAGTATATTTTTAATTTTCAAATGTAAAGTGTGATAATATTGAATGTTGTGGCAGGTATATGGAACATTAATGACTGCTTGAGGGTGAAGTGCCAAGGATCACAAGTAGATGGTTAAAGGTATTAAAATAAAATACAAAATGGACAGGCCTAATCTTTTTGCCACATAACATCATGATTCATCTTCCAGATTAGGAAGGTGGATGAATGAGAGGTTGAAGGGTTTGGGAACAGGGAGCTAATGTAATTAAAGCTAATGGAGAATAAATGCTGACATGGACTGATTTGATTGAAAGGCTTGCTTCAGAACCTGCCGCTGCTGGTTTCCCCCTTTTCCTTGCCTCATTCGTATAGACCTCTCTTCAAGTCTATGCACTGGGCCTTGAAATTCCATTCCTCTTTCTCTTACCTACCATAACCCCTCACCAGGCTCTACTTAAGTAAATTAATCTCTTTCTTTCTCATCACAATATTTCAACTGAGCTGTGTTAATCCATTTACCCATCTGGCACCAAATATGAAAGAATTGACTGTTAGTTCAGCCAGAGTGGAAGTTCATCCAATATTTTAGTAAAACAATTGTGTTAGGTCCAAAAAGGAAAATGAATATATGAAGTTTTCTACCTGAAAATGGAAGGATTTCTGACCAGACGTGTGTCTAAGCATGTTCCTTTCATGAATTTGTAGCACATGCCATTTTGAAAAGTACAGTAAAGTTCTGGAGCACGGTGGTGAGCATGAAGAATTTGAAAGTTCTTCACCTCATTGTCACGGTCTACAAAATGTTCTGTCATTTTGCCATATATTCTTATGAGGACAATTTCTTCCATATCCTGGTCCAGGTAACAACCGACAAGTTTGTTTGTAATTCCACTGGTGAAATTCTGGGAACAAAAATGAAATAGTTTTAATTTCTTCTGAAGATTGAAACTCAATGTGAAGTTTGAATTTCCAGCATTAATGGTTGATCTTTGGTATCTTTTACAAATGACCCTGTTTACATCCTTGGAGTATAAAATATCATACATTTAAAATAGATGAGTGTCAATTTATTCTTTTAATCTTTTGCAATTAATGAGGCAAAAAAAAGAGAAATTTCTGCAAGCCACAGTTAAATATTATGAAAATTAAAATGCATTGCAAATGTTCAAATTCATCGTTCATCTCTGAACTGTCTAGTGCTATGTAGTCCCACATGTGACTGTATATACTGCATTTTCTCTTTTTACTCCACTGGCACTAATCCATGTTATCAAAACCAGAAGAACAAGTGAGCAATTAAAATGATCCTGAAATACAAAAAGAGAATTACCAATGGAATCAAAATGATCCAATTGTAGGATCATGGGAACCTGCAGTTAATATCTGTTTTCTGTCTCAGTGAGGTAAGGAATTTTCTCACTCATTCATGATGCATAAGCACCTTTGGCAAGGCCATAGTTTAGTTCACATCCAAAATTGTCCTTAAAAAGATGAAGATGGGTCACCTTTTGAATGGCTGTAGTCCATGTGGCACTAGCTCCACAGGTAGTAGAGGTATGAAGTTAATCCAATCCTCTGATATTATTATGGGTATTTCAATGTCCTTCCCCTCCATGAACTTCATCTACATCTCCCACTGCCTCGGAAAGACAGCTAGCAGAATCCATCACACCCCAGGCACTCTCTTCCCTCCTCCCACTGGGAGGTGTACAAATACACCCCACCAAGCTTAAAGGCAGTAAAGACAGTTTCTTCCCTGCAGTCATCAGACTCCTGAATGAACCCCATAACAGCTACTTACTTAGTGTTAATTGATCTTACTTTTTATTGTAATCCTACATTTTGTAAAATGTTGCTTTCATACTCATCATATGGATAAGGATAGGTCTTCTCAAGTTGAGATTCTAAATTGGAGAAAGGCCTATCTTGTGTAAACTAGAAATGATCTGGGAAGAGTGGATTGGGATAAGATGTTGTCTGGCAAGGATGTATTCAGTAAGTAGACAGCCTTCAAAGGCACATTTTGAGAGGGAAGAGTTTGCATGTTCTGGTCAGCATTAAGGGCAAAGTTAACAGGCATAGGGAGCCTTGGCTTTCAAGGGATATTGGCAGTCTGGTAAAGAGGAAGAAAGAGGTGTATAGCAGGTATATGAAACAAGGAGCAAATGAGGTACTAGAAGAGTATAGAAAATGTAAGAAAATACTTAAGAAGGAAATAAGGAAGGCATAAAAAAAAGAGGTTACTTTGGCAGATTATGTGAAGGTAAACCTGAAGGGTTTCGATAAGTATGTTAAGAGTAAATGGCAAGAGACAAAATTGAGTGAAGTTCCCTCTAAACTTCTCCCCTTTCACCTTAAAACCATATCTTCTCGTATTTATCTCTCCCAATCACCCTATTTCCCTTATACCTTTGTAAACCTCTATCAAATCATTCCTTGTTCTTCTACGCTCTAAGGAATAAAGTTCCAACATGTTTAATTTTCCCTGTAACTCAACTCCTGAAGACCTAGCAACATCCTAGTAAATCTTCTCTGCACTCTTTCAATCTTACTGGTATCCTTTCTATAGTTTGGCAACCAGAACTCCACTCAATACTCTAAGTTTGGAGGCATTGTGGACAGCAAGGAAGGGTTTCAAAGCTTGCAGAGGGACCTGTACCAATTGGAAAAGTGGACCAGAAAACGGCTGATCGAATTTAATGCAGAAAAGTGTGAAGTTTTGCATTTTGGAAGGAAAGACCAAGGTAGAACTTACATGGTAAATGTAGGGCACTGAGAAGTGCAAAAGAACAATGGGATCTGAGAATACAGATACATAATTCCCTGGAAAATCTGAGTGGCCATCTATGTGTGGAACCTCACAAGATGGGAGAGATATTAAAGAGTTTTTTTTTGCATCAGTATTTCCTCAGGATGGTGTATAAGGAAGAAAGGAAAACAAACAGTAGTGGCATGGAACATATAGAGATTAAAGATGAGGAGGGGCTTGATGCCTTACAGCGAATAAAGGTAGACAAATCCCTTGGGCCTAACATAATATTCCCTCAGACCTTGAGGGAGACTAGTGTCGAAATTACAGGGACTCTTGCAGAAATGTTTAAAATGTCCTTAGCCATGATGAGGGGCAGGAGAATTGGAGGGTAGTTCATGATGTTCAATTGTTTAAAAAGGAATGAAAAGGTAAACAAGGAAATTAAAGGCTGGTGAGCCTAACGTCAGTAATAGGTAAATTATTTGAGGATGTTCTGAGATATTGGATATACAAGTATTTGGACAGCCAAGGGCTGATTAAGGATAATCAGCATGGCTTTGTGTGTGGTAGGTCATGTTTAAAGCATCTTAGAGAGTATTTTGAGGAGGTTACCAAGAAAGTAGATGAAGGAAAGGCTGTGGATGTTGTCTACATAGACTTTAGTAAGGCCTTGACAAGGACCAAAGTGGGAGGTTAGTTCAGAAGGTTCAGACACAAGGTATCCATCCAGAGGTTGTAAACTGGATTTGAAATTAGATGAATGGGAGAAGATAGAGAGTGGTAGTGGATGATTACTTCTCAGACTGGAGGCCTGTGATTACTAGTGTGCCTTAGTGATCAGTGTTGTGACCATAGTCTTTTGTTGTCTATATCAAAGATCTGGATGATAATGTGGGAAATTGAATTTGCAAGTTTGGAGGCATTGTGGACAGCAAGGAAGGCTTTCAAAGCTTGCAGAGGGACCTGTACCAATTGGAAAAGTGGACCAGAAAACGGCTGATGGAATTTAATGAAGAAAAGTGTGCATTTTGGAAGGAAAGACCAAGGTAGAACTTACATGGTAAATGTAGGGCACTGAGAAGTGCAAAAGAACAATGGGATCTGAGAATACAGATACATAATTCCCTGAAAAAGATGTCACATGTAAACAGGGTTGTAAATAAAGCTTTTGGCATGTTCATAAATCAAAGTATTGAGTATTGATGTTATGGTGAGGTTGCATAAGACATTGGTGAGGCCAAATTTAGAGTATTGAGTGGAGTTCTGGTTGCCAAACTATAGAAAGGATACCAGTAAGATTGAAAGAGTGCAGAGAAGATTTACTAGGATGTTGCTAGGTCTTCAGGAGTTGAGTTACAGAGAAAATTAATCATGTTGGGACTTTATTCCTTAGAGCATAGAAAAACAAGGAATGATTTGATAGAGGTTTACAAAGGTATAAGGGAAATAGGGTGATTGGGAGAGATAAATACGAGAAGACATGGTTTTAAGGTGAAAGGGGAGAAGTTTAGAGGGAACTTCACTCAGAGAGTGGTGAGAGTTTGGAACAAGCTGCCATCTGACATGGTAAATGCAGACTCATTCTCAGGTTTTAAGAATAAATTGGTAGATACATGGATGGGAGCCTGGAGGATTATGGAATGGGTGCAGTCAGTGGGAGGAATGATGTTTTGGCACAGACTAGAAGGGCTGAATCGCCTGTTTTCTGTGCTGTAGTTTTCGATGGTTCCATGTATATCATGTTGCAGATAACCTGCTGGTCTGTTCACAGAGGAATTCTCACCATAAAGTTATTTTGTGACAAATAAACCTAAACTTACCTTGTCTTTTCTCTCAATTTAAAATAAAACAATAACAGATTTTCAGGTGGATTTTTCAGCTCAATGCCAGCTTTAAAGCCTGGATATTTCTGGATATCCAGTATGGTTAATGCCTTGTTATCACTCACTGTGGTTTCCCCTGTGCTAATCCAGTAGATTTCTCATGCAGAGTAACTGGGCATTACACATATCTGCAGTCTCCCAGATCTGTCCATTCAGCCTGTGCAGGTTTTGGAATACCTTAAATGTTACCAATCTTTATTTCAGGTAAAGAGACCAAAACAAACAGTTTTTTTTTTAGGCAAAGTCTCACATACACCCTGTAAAATTGTAATAAAATCTTCCTATTTTTAAATTCCAACCCCTTCACAATAAAGGTGAATGTGGTATTTGCTTCCTAACTACATGTTGAACTTACCTGAGATACTTTTTGTGATTTAGAGCATCAAGCTCTCTCTGTTCTTCACTCACTTTACGTCATCCTCTATTTACATAAATTGCCTGTCAGGAAAATGTAAATTGTTTCCTTGCATTTTTTTTGTAAAATGTAAAAAGTGGATTTTCTAATTTTTTTGTACTATAGTTAAGTAGAAATTCTGCCTGGCCTACAGGAAAGAAAAAGAATTGCAGATTTGCGTGTGATGTCATGTAAATACTCTGACATTAAATCTGAACTTTGATTATTTATTTGAGCCAGTTGTAATTATTTAAATAGATTTTTTTAAAGGATAATGTTTGTAAAGTGAAAATGCTACAGTATTTTTAAACTCTAACCGCTGTTTTAATATTTTTTAACATTCATCAAGTGTTACTGAAGACTTGTGAACTTCATAGATGTAGTAGTTGTGATTACATTTCTGGTAGTTTTGACAGTCCATGGATACTGGAGACTTATGGCTGTTAGAGCTGAACACAGCCATCTTCACCGGGTCACTCCAAAATGTTGGGGCCCTGGCGTTCAGCAGGAAACAACCCTGGATGCTTGGTCCAAACAGCACGGTTTAGAAACAGATAACTAGTGATTTCAAGCATAAAAAAAGATGCCCCATTGGATGGTAATATTGCTGGCACAGAGTAAAATTAAAGCACCTACACATGAACTCAGCTTAGGTTTAATGTGGGGATCAGGCACCTTAGTAAAGTCAGTCGAAAGGTAATTTATTTAAATAGAGGATGACGTAAAGTGAGTGAAGTACAGAGGGACCTTGATGCTCTAAATCACAAAAAGTATCTCAGGTAAGTTCAATATGTAGTTAGGAAGCAAATACCACATTCACCTTTATTATGAAGGGGTTGGAATTTAAAAATAGAAAGATTTTATTACAATTATACAGGGTGTTTGTGAGACTTTGCCTTAAAAAAAACTGTTTGTTTTGGTCCATTTGCCTGAAATAAAGATTTGTAACATTTAAGGTATTCCAAAAGGGATTTACCAAGCTAAGGGATGAGAGAGCTGTCCTGTAAATAGTTTGAGCCTGTATTCCTTGGAATTTAGAAAAAATAAGGTGACCTTATTCAAACATATAACATTGTAAGCGAACTTGATAGGCTGGGATGTTTTCACCACTGGGTAAGTCTCAAAGAAGGGGTCATTCTCATGACCTCTAGAATTCTCTAGAATTCTCTTCCCCAGTGGTTAAAGAATCATGATAAGTGTTTAAAGTAGAGTGGGATAAATATATGAAAGATCGTGGAATAGAAAGATATGAAGAAATGGCCCTAAACTTGAGGCCAGCATAGCCCAGTCCTGATCTTATTGAATGGCAGGGCAAGCAAGAAGCATCTGATTGTTTACTCCTGATCCCATTTTCATGTATTGTTGTGTGTCCTGAGAGAGACTTTAAGATGTACACCATTTCAATGCTTCCTTGTGCAATACAGGATAAAAGATCATTCCTTCCATGAACCAACAGAATGCAAATATATATTAGTCCTGTTCTTCCAGAGAGTGTGGTAAATTACAAATAAGAAACCAAAGCAAAGGGAGACTATTTGTGACTGAAGAATGTCTCAACATAGTAAAGCTGGCATCTTCCTGAATTAAGGGTTACTGAACAAGCTATTTAACAGACAAGCTTATTGACCCTGAATTGCTGAAAACTCAAATTAAATGCTTGATCTTGCATGTACAACAAATTCTTCTATAAATGTGAACAGATTTCAGCCAGTGCATCATGCGGATGTCAATGAAGTAATTGAAGAAATGGCAGAATCCAAAGTACTAGAGTTGAATCTTATGAGTTTGCTGTAAAAGGTGGGACTGGCAGGAAAATCTAGCAACAATATAATGGATTTCATCCATCACAACTAAGTTTCAAGCAATGATAGGCTTCAACTGCAATGAGAAATGGCACATAGCCACACTTTGAAAGGCTATACAATTCAGAATAATGGCAGCCAACGCTGATAAGCAAAAGCCATACGGCATGATCTTGTACAATATCGAAGATGAAGAGTGAAGCCTAAACACCATATATGCTACTGGTTGCAATTATGAGAAATGCAGTAAATTTAAAAATAAAATAAAATGCAATGATTAGTATAGCAATATGTATATCAATACAGCAGCGAGTGCTCAATTATGACTAGATATGTGTAGATTATGAGGTTCTTCAAAAACAATCTGAACATCAAGACATTCCAGCAGGACTCTGTACATCCCTGGCTAGTTGTAGTTTCTCAAAAGAAAAATGAAACTATCACTGCCGATGATAAAATAGACAAATGCACAAAAATGTTTGCCTCAAATAATTAAAAGTAGATCAGAAGAATATGGTTGATATGAACATTTTATAATGCCATCTGGATTGGTATACAGATATACTCTTGTTAGACAAGACAATAGTTTCCATGATGACTGCAAATGTGAGAACTGCAACCAGCTGATGCTCCTGACAAACCATGTGGAGGCTTTGGAGCAGGTGGTGGATAAACTCAGCAGCATTCTGGAGGCAGGGAATGTGATAGATAGAAATTACAGGGAGACTATTACACCTAGGAGACAGGTAGTGGTTGGGTTACAGTCAGGAGGGGGAGCAGGCAGGTAAAGCAGGGCCACCCAATGGGTGTTCCCCTGAAAAATCAAGTATGCAACTTTGAATACTGTTGAGGGGGATGACGTACTGGACACAAGCCATGGCAATCAGGTTCCTGACACGGAGTCTGGTCCTGTGGCTAAGAAGGGAAGGGAGAAAATAAAGGCAGGCTGTAGTGATAAAGCATTCCATAGTTTGGAAAGGATTTAGGAAAAGTGGATTGGGATATGTTGTTTTATTGCAAGGGTGTGTTAAGAAAGTGGATGGCCTTCAAGGGCAAAATTTTGAGAGTGCAGATTTTGCATGTTCCTGTTAGAATTAAAGCCAAAGTTACTAGAGATAAGGAACCCTTGATTTCAAGGGATATTGGTGATATGGTTACAAAGAAAAGAGAGGGGTATAGCAAGTATGGGTAACAAGGAGCTTATGAGGTACTTGAAGAATATGAAAAAAACAAGAAAATACTCAAGAAAGAAATCAGGAAGGCAAGAAGAAGTCATGACATTGCTCTGGCAGATAATGTGAAGATACACCCGAAGGGGTTCCATAGATATATTAAGCATAAAAAGATAGTAAAGAACAAAATTTGTCACCTATATGATAGGAGTGATCAACTATGCATGGAGCCTCAAGAAATAGGGGAGATCTTAGGGGTTCCATAGATATATTAAGCATAAAAAGATAGTAAAGAACAAAATTTGTCACCTATATGATAGGAGTGATCAACTATGCATGGAGCCTCAAGAAATAGGGGAGATCTTAGTTCTTTTGCATCAGTATTTACTCGGGAAACTGGCATAGTGGATAACGAAGGAAGGGAAGCAAACAGAAAAGTCATGGAACAGATGGAGATTAAGGAGAAAGAGGTACTTGCTGCCTTACAGTGAATAAAGGTATATAAATCACCTGGGCCAGATATGATATTCCCTCAGACCTTGACAGAGAGAAGTGTAGTAATTTTAGGGGCCCTGACTGATATATTCAAAATGTCTTTAGCCACGGGTGAGATGCAGAGGATTGGAAGTTATCTCATGTTGACCCATTCTTTAAAAAAGGCTCCAAAACCAGGTAGATAAATTATTGGAAGGAGTTCTGAGAGGATATATAGGTATTTGGATGGTCATGGGCTGATTAAGGATAGTCAGCAAGCCTTTGTGCATGGTAGGTTGTGTTTCACAAATCTTGGAGTTTTTTGAGATTAACAGGAAGGTTGATGAAGGAAAGGATATGGATGTCTACATAGACTTTAGTAAAGCCTTTGACAATGTCCTACATGGAAGGTTAATTCAGAAGATTATGACACTCAGTATTCAAGAAGAGGTGGTAAACTGGATTTGAAATTGGCTGAATGGGAGAAGATAGAGAGTGGTAGTGGATGGTTGCTTCTCAGACTGGAGGCCTGTGACCAGTGGTCTGTCTCAGGGATCCATGTTGGGACCATTGTTGTTTGTTGTCTATATCAATTAACTGGATAATAATGCGATAAATTTGTTCAGCAAGTTTGCTGATGATGCCAAGATAGGAGGAATTGTGGACAGTGAGGAAGGTTATCAAAGCTTGCAGATGAATCTGGAACAGCTTGGAGAATGGACCAGAAAGTGGCAGATGTAGTTTAATGCAGACAAGGTGAGGTGATGCAGTTTGAAAGAGCAAACTAAGGTAGGAGATATACAGTAAATGATAAGGCACTAAGGAGTGAGGAGGAGGAGAAGGTCCATTGTTCCCTAAAGGTAGTGTCACATGTGCACTGGGTTGTAAAGAAAGCTTTTAGTATCTTAGCCTTTATAAATCAAAACATTGAGTACAGGAGTTGGGATGTTATATTGAAGTTGGTTAAGACAATGGTAAGGCCAAATTTGGAATATTTGTGAGCAGTTCTGGGAGCCTAACTACAAGAAGGATATCAATAAGATTGAAAGAGTGCCAGGTCTTCAGGGGTTGAATTACAGAGAAAGATTAAACAGGTTAGGACTTTATTCCTTGGAGCAAAGAAGAATGAGAGGAATGTTATCGAGGTTTAGAAGATTATGAGAGTGGATGCAAATAGACCTTTTCCACTTAGAATGGGGAAGATAAATGAGAGAGGACATGGTTTTAAGCTTAAGGGGGAACATTAGGGGGGTAGTTTTTCACTCAAAGAGTAGTGGCAGTGTGGAATGAGCTGCCTTCTGATGTGATAAATGCGAGCTTGATCATGTGTTTTAAAGGTAAATTGGACAGGTACATGGATGTGAGAGGACTGGAGGGTTATGGTATGGGAGCAAGTTAGTGGGCTTAGGGAGATGATGGTTATCACAGTCTGGAGGGGCCAAATGACCTGTTTTCTGTTCCATAGTGTTCTATAGTTCTAATAGTGTGGTTATTTAGAAATCAAGCTGCCTGTCAATGCTACAAAAATTATGCTTTGATTGCAGCTACTATACGGGAAGAAAATCTTGGAATACTAGAAGAGATATTTTGGAGATTTTGTGAACATAACATTAAACTCCACAAGAGTGAATGCGCCTTTGTGCAGAAAAAAAAGTGGTTTATTTGTGCCTGAGGGTAGATGTAAACTGTCCAAAATTAGCCAAGGATAAGACTGAGGCCACTCTCATGGCCAGGAAGTCTGAGAATGTCACTAATCTTTGATCTTTCTTAGATGGAAATATGCAAGTTCTCTGCCAGTCCTCGCAATAGTTTAGACAGTGTGGAAGAAAGATTAATCAAAGCAGAAAGGAAAAAAATGAAGATGCATGGACTCTATAAGTGAAGTCTTTATTGTGAGTCCTACTGAAACCATCTGTACAGTGAACTCACATGATACCTGTAAATATTTTATTGGGTCAATTACAAGTCAATTTATGGATATAATCACAAAAGGTCCATCGGTTTTGCATCACCTTAGATGATCAAGGAGTTGAGAAGAACTATGCTGAAATAACAAAGGAGCTTTTAGAAACACTAGTTCTTATTCAGTCTATTTACTTTGATATCCGACCACAAACAGTTGTGGGCCCTTTTGACAATAGTGGTCTTGTGAATATTGTAACAGGCCATATCACTGTCCACATAGAACATACAACATAAAACATTACACCACAGTACAGGCCCTAGGGCCTCAATGTGTGCCGACCTATATATACCAACCAAAAAAATATACTAAACCCTTCCCACCTCATAACCCTCTATTTTTCTTTAATCCATGTGCCTATTAAAGAGTCCCTTAAATTCCCCTCATGTTTCAGCTTCCTCCACCATCCCTTGCAAGGCATTCCAGGCATCCACAACTTGCTGCACCTAATAAACTTATCCCCGATGTCTCCCCTAAACTTTTCTCCCTTTAATTTGTTGAGCTATCCCCTGGTGTATGGTATTCCTGCCTTTTGAAAAGGTACTGGTTGTTCCTCTTGCCTCTTAGAATCTTGTACACCTCCATTAAGTCTCCTCTCATCCTTTGCTCCAAAGAGAAAAGTCCCAGCTCTGCTAACCTTGCCTCATAAGACTTATTTTCCAATCCAGGCCACAGCTGGTAAATCTCCTCTGCATCCTCTCCATAGCTTCCACGTCTTTCCTATAATAAGGTGACCAGAAATAAACACAATACTCTAGGTATGTTCTCACCAGTGATTTATAGAGTTGCAACATGACCTCTCAACTCTTGAACTCAATCCCCCTATTAATGAAACCCAACATCCCATAAGCCTTCTTAACTCTACCCTCAACCTGCGCCGCAACCTTAAGAAATGTATGGATTTGAACCCCAAAGTCCTTCTGTTTCTCCATACTGTTAAACATTTGACCATTTACCCTGCACTCAACTTTTGTATGACCTTCCAAAATCCATCACCACATACTTATCAGGATTGAACTCCATCTGCCACTTTTCTGCCCAACACTATCCTGTTGTAACCTATGGCAACCTTCAGCACTATCCACAACTCCTCCAACTCTTGTATCATCTACAGACTTACTGACCATCCTTCCACTTCTTTGCCTAGATCATTTATATAAATCACAAAGAGCAGGGGTCCCAGAACAGATCCCTGCAGAACTCCACTAGTCACAGACCTCAAGACAGAATATTTTCCATCCACTACTGCTCCCTGTTTTGTGTGTGCAAGCCAATTTTTAATCCACACAGCTAAGTTTCCATGGATGCTATGCCTCATGACTTTCTGAATGAGTCTCTCATGAGGGGCCTTGTCAAATACCTTACTAAAATCCATATAGACCACACCCAATAAATATGATGACATTCAATATAGTACCCCTAAAATGAATGACACAGAAGAGGCATTTTCAAGATTGCTGTGCAAAGCCCCTGTTACAAGCATGTTTAATGTAAAATTCACCTAATAGTTAATGGAGGATGATTTTTCTGTAACAGCATTGAAGATACTGAAGAAAATTGCATGAAAGGTTCAATGGTTAAAGTATATGGTTGTACTTTGAAGGATTTGCATGTTTGGATGAGAATATAAAGCCTTTCTATTTGAGATGTGATGATTTGTCCACAAATTGGGATTGCATCAAATGAGGTCACAGAGTATGCATGTTCAAAGAACCACATAAGGAAATAATGAAGGCCTTTCAGTCAGAACACTTGCGCAATGTTAACATTGTGTAATGGATGGCATCTTTCTCCAATTGGCCTAGCATAGACAGGAGTCAAGAAGAACTACCCAGTAAGTGCAGACTCTGCTAAGAATATAGATCATTATTCCAGGAAGCATCACCTGACATATCTTCCCCTCTCCACTCCTCTCCGTTTTCTGCAGGGACCGCTCCCTTGGGGAATCCCTCTTCCACTTATCGCTTCCCATTATTTTCCCCCTTGATACCTAATTAGGCACAATTTCAGTTACATATCTTTGAACAGTTTGTGAAATGGAATTAAACACTAACTCATATATCCTTATCATACAGTCTCAAATGAAAATGCTGAGTGTTTCATATGGGTGGCACGGTCAGTGCAGCGGTTAGCGCAACACCTTTACGGTGCCAGCGATCAGGACTGGAATTCGAATCCCATGCTGTCTTAAGGAATTTGTACATTCTCCCTGTGTCTGCATGGGTTTTCCCAGGGGCTCCAGTTTCCTCCCATGGTTTGAAACATGCTGGGGGTGTAGGTTAATTGGGTGTAAATTGCGCAGCACGGACTCCTAGGGTGAAATGACCTGTTACAATGCTGCATGTCTAAATTAAAAATTTTAATTTAATATGTATTGTGAAACAGGGACTAAAGAAACAAAATTGGCAAGGCTATAGATCATCTCTGCACTACCAACAGGATAGAATCCAATGGAAATCCTGATAAACTTAATTGTCAGGATCGATCTGATTCTGATCCAGCCAAATCCAGAAGAGAAATGCAGGTTAAACAAAGGAAAAAATTCCTCTAAAGAGAAAGTTCAGAGTCTGTGTGAATATTGTGTTGAGATTCACGAGGATGAAATAATGCAACACCAGATTCAATGAGAGTTTATTTGCTGCCATAGTCAGACATGTGAATGAATCTCACAACAGTAAAAATATGTTGCTTTTGCCCTGTACCACCTGATTCCTCTCTGTAACTGCAATTCTGTACTGTATCTTACTGATTATAATATGTATGAAACGTCTTTTAGATGTTGCAAAGCAACCTCTATCACTGCATTTTGGGACATGTGACAATAAAGTTGAACTTAAACACTTGTTCCAGCTGTTTGGACTTGATTTCCTGAGCAAGTCTCAAATCATATATGCATAAGCCAATTTTAATTATCCTATAAAGAATTTTAATTTGCATGGGGTAATAGTTGGCAACATCCCAAAACACTATACTTCAGTCATGTGTGCATAACATGTGTGGAAAATATGGTCCAATGCTTCAATTTAAACAAATTTGCAATTATCTAAAATTCATGTTTGCATGTGATCATTGTAATTCAGTCAAACAGCATTAAAAAACATATCCCAGGATGTTGTATTTTCCTTCAGCATCTCAAAATGCTAGAGAGAAAATGATTTACTTTTTACATATGTACTTTAGTTTTTGGACAAACAAAGAAGGAAAACTGAGCTCAGCAAGATCACACAATCTCAATGAGCAACCAATCTAGATTAGGTTTTGAGTGGAAAGTTGGATAAGGAAAATGATTTTGGTTCTTCTAAAATGCTCTGAGATCTATGTCCATTGAATGAACTTATCTGGCTTCTGCTCAATATTTCTTCTGAAATATGCCACTTTCATCATACAGCATTCTCAGTGTTCTAATAAATGTTAGGCTGGATTCTGCACTCAAGTCCATAGAGTTTCTTGAACCACAGTAGTTCTGTGTGGAAAATGTTACTTGGCAATACTGATGTATAGATATTTCATATGTGATCTGTGGGAACATTTCAAAATATTTGAAAATTATAATGTTGATAATATTTAGGAATCTTACACCTGTGTAATGGAAATAGGTGAGAAATCTGCAGAGGAAATCAAAGCAACACCAAGCAATGTGGCATGGATCCATCTGTATAGACAAACTCCAGCCATCAACAGGAAAATTAAGGAATCGATAATAAAACACTACTCTGTGAATTTCCTCAATCAGCAGCTGAAATTTATTTAAAGCATTTTTTTTAATGAACATTTATTTTCCATAGAACACAAGCACAGAAACAGGCCCCTTTGACCCTTCCAGTCTGTGCCAAAATGTTTTTTGTTTGCTTGTTCCACTATCACCCAGACCATAGCCATTCATACCTTTCCCATCCATGTACATGTCCAAATTCCTCTTAAATGTTAAAATTAAGCCCACATTCACCACCCCAGCTGGCAGCTTGTTCCTCACTCCCCCTCTTGTTCCCCCTAAACTTTTCCACTTTCATTCTTAACCCATGTCCTCTGGTTTGTATCTTACCTACCCTCAGTGGAAAAAAAATGCCTGCCAACATTTACTCTATCTTTCCTCCTCATAATTTTAAATACCTCTGTCAAATCTCTCCTCATTCTTCTACTTTCCAGGGAATAACCTGTTTAACCTTTTACTGTAACTCAGTTCATGAAATCCAGGCAACATCATAGTAAATCTTCTCTGCAATCTACGTATTGATATCTTCCTGTAGTTAGGTGACCAAAAATGTACACAATACTCAAAATGGCCTCACCAACTTTCCCACAACAATACAACTTTACCATAACATCCCCACTCCTTTACTCAACCCTTGGATTTATGGCCAACATCCCAAAAGCTCTCTTTACAACCCTATCCACCTGTGACGCTATTTTCAGGGAATTACGTATTTGTATTCCCAGGTCCCTCTGTTCTAACGCCATCTTCTGTGCCCTACCATTTACTGTGTATCTCTTTTCTTGGTTTGTCCTTCCAAAATTCAACACTTCACACTTGTCTGCATTAAATTCCATCTGCCATATTTTGGTTCATTTTTTTCAATGACTCCAGAACCCTCTGCAAGCTTTGAAAACTTTCTTCACTGTTTTACAATGCCTCCAATCTTAGTGTCACCAGCAAACTTGCTGATCCAATTTACCACATTATCATCTAGATCATTGATATAGGCACAAACAACATTGGTCCCAGCACCGATCCCTGAGGCACACCACAAGTCATTGGCCTCAAATCTGACAACTACTCTCTGGCTTCTCCCATCCAGCCATTGTCAAATCCAGTTCATTACTTCACCAATAATATCTCGCGTCTAAACCTTCCTGACTAACCTCCCATGTGGGACTTTGTCAAAGGCCTTATTAAAGTTAATGTAGACAACATTCACACCTTTCCATCAACTTTCCTGGTAACCTCCTCAAAAATTCTGTAAAAATTGTTATTTTCCAATATTTTTATTGAAATTCTACACAAAAAAATACAGAGTACATAAGAATGCATACTAAAAATACTAAAAGTACTCAAATCATACTATTTCATCAACAGTTCCCCACATTCTTAATCAAACAAATGATATTATAGTAATATTTTATCATAACAAGAAAATCTAATCCCACTACCAAAATCAAAGCTGTTTGTCAAAGAAGGGAAAAAAAAATCCCTGTTGTAGTAATAAATCTCCTGATTATCCAACACCTCTGCATTAATACTAAATCAAAGATTTTCAAAGTAATTCAAAAAGGGTCTCCACTGTGTTTGAAAATGTAAATTAAAACTGGACATTGAGCATCAAACCTTTTCTAAATTTAAACATGACATAATGTCACGTAACCATTGAGCATGAGTAGACAGAGCAACGTCCTTCCATCTAAGCGACACTGCCCACCTAGCCATAAAAGAAATAAAAGCTCATACATCAGATCCCATTAAAGTTGTACCTCTCTCTCCAACCATAACAAACAAGGCAGTTAAAGGATTAGGCCCAAAATCCACTTAGAAAAGTACACAAATATGTTTGAGTACTTCCTTCCAGTAATTCCCAAGACTCAGATATATCCAACACATATGAATCAGAGACGCATCACCATTGTTGCATCAATTACAATGAGGAGATACAGCCACATAAAAGTGAGATAGTTTGACTTTGGGCATGTAGGCACCATGGACTACTTTCAATTGCAGGAGAGAGTGGAGAGCACATAAAGATGAGACATTAAGCAATTAAAAAAATTATATTCTAAATTTCTTTAGAGATTGAAAACTGTATGTCCTGTTCGCAGACTATTTTAATTGTATCTAAAGAGGCCCCTCTTATTCCTAACAACATGTCATAAATGTTAGATATTGAACCATTGTAAAAAGGCTGCAAATTTAAAATTACATCTATTAAATTCTTATCAAAGTTCTGAGGAAATATATGTAAATGAGATCACAAAAAGTCTCTAATCTATAAATACCAAAAAAATAAGCATTTGGTAAACTATATTTAACACAGTTGATCAAAAGAAGTGAGACTCCTTTCAATAAAAGGATCTTTAAAAACATTTAATGCCTAGTCTATACCATTCTTTCAAAGATATGTCAATCATGGAAGGTATAAATAACTAATTTGAAAAAAATAGGACTAGAAAGAGAAAATCTCAGTTGACCAAAATGTTTTCTAAGCTGTATCCAGATTCTCAATGTATATTTAGCTACCAGGCTGTCAGTTAATTTAAAGATAAGGGAATTGAGGAACCGAGAAGAGAAATAATAGAAAATTTTGTAACAGGATTAGATTCCAAAGAGATACATATTGAACAGTCTTCACAGTTAATGTAATGTAACCAAAATGTAAGATTCCGTATGTTGACTGCCCAATAATAGAATCTAAAGTTTGGTAGGACTAAATTTCCATTCTTTTTGAAGGTGGATTTTATTTAGGCAAGGGTGTTGGTTCTTCCATATACAAGAAGATAAAATTGAATGAAAGGAATAAAAAAAAAGCTGATGGTAATATGTCAACTGATCATTTAGAAATAAATGATTCCTTTAAGGAATTTTATTTTGAACTTTATAATTTCAATTTTCCAAAGGATAATATTGTAATGAGTAATTTTTTAAAGATCATTTTTCTGCTGCTTAATGAAAATCAGTTGCCTCAACCTATTTTGTATGAGAAAATTGCCGAGAATTTTATAAGGCTTTTTCCTCATTATTTATTCCTCACCTATGCTCTATTTCTTCTGATCCTTTTAAGTTGGACAAGCTACCACAGTATTTTTATGAAGCTTCCATCTAGCTTATTCTTAAAAAAGAATAAAAATCCTGTTGGCTGCTCTTCATGCAGGCCAATTTCTTTACTCAACATTGATACTAAAATTTTATCCAAAGTTTTGGCTTATAGACAAAAATATTTTGCCACATTTTATCTGATAATCAGACTGGATTTATTTTAAAAAAAATCAGTACTCCCACTTTAATATACACTGTTTTTTAAATATTATATACCTTCCTTCTAAGGAGATCATGGTATGTGTGATAAGTTTTGGATGCAGAAAAGACCTTTGAATGGGTAGAATGGAAGTATTTATTTAAGAATTTAGAAAAAATTAATTTTGGGGCTGAGTTTATTCAATGGATTAAATTACTATATCTATTTATTTCTGCTTGAGTTCTTACTAACTTTCAGAATTCTAAACCAATTAAACTCCAATGTGGAAACAAACAAGGATGCCCTTTAAATCCATGGTTTTTTGACCTGGTTCTAGCTATTGCTTTCCGAGTATCTAATGATATTACTGGCATTTTAAGGAAGGGCACAGTGCTCAAAGTTTCACTTTATGTTGATTATTTATTGCTTTTTATTTCTAATCTTGAGACCTCATCAACTTCTGTGCTTTCTTTACTTTCTCATTTTAGTTAACTTTCAGATTATAAATTGAATTTACATAATTTGAATAATTTGACACCAATAAATACTTATCTTCCTTTTAAAACTGTAAGAAATCAATTTACTTATTTGGATGTAACAATTATTACAAATCATAAACACCTATTTAAAGAAAATTTTCTCAATTTAATAAAATATGTGAGAGGTGCATTATCAAATTGGTCCCCTTTTTCTTTATCATTGGTTGGTTGAATCAACTCTATTAAAATGAATAAGTATCTTCTTTGGCTTGGCTTCACGAACGAAGATTTATGGAGGGGGTAAAAAGTCCACGTCAGCTGCAGGCTCGTTTGTGGCTGACAAGTCCGATGTGGGACAGGCAGACACGGTTGCAGCGGCTGCAGGGGAAAAATGGTTGGTTGGGGTTGGGTGTTGGGTTTTTCCTCCTTTGCCTTTTGTCAGTGAGGTGGGCTCTGCGGTCTTCTTCAAAGGAGGTTGCTGCCCGCCAAACTGTGAGGCGCCAAGATGCACGGTTTGAGGCGATATCAGCCCACTGGCGGTGGTCAATGTGGCAGGCACCAAGAGATTTCTTTAGGCAGTCCTTGTACCTTTTCTTTGGTGCACCTCTGTCACGGTGGCCAGTGGAGAGCTCGCCATATAACACGATCTTGGGAAGGCGATGGTCCTCCATTCTGGAGACGTGACCCACCCAGCGCAGCTGGATCTTCAGCAGCGTGGACTCGATGCTGTCGACCTCTGCCATCTCGAGTACTTCGACGTTAGGGATGAAAGCGCTCCAATGGATGTTGAGGATGGAGCGGAGACAACGCTGGTGGAAGCGTTCTAGGAGCCGTAGGTGATGCCGGTAGAGGACCCATGATTCGGAGCCGAACAGGAGTGTGGGTATGACAACGGCTCTGTATACGCTTATAAGTATAACCTACATTTATCTAGCTTTTTCAGGCTTTGCCTGTTTTTATTCCGGTCTTTATTTGATTCCCTTGACTCAATTTTATAAGATTGGTTAAACAATGGAAAAACGTGAGATACCCTCCAATCCTTCGGTACCATACCTGTGGTTAAAGACATTTTAAATACTGATGAAAAAAATCTCCATACAAAGCCTACTAGTTTAAGGGGATCAATTTTGTCCCTTACTATCATTTTGCTCTTAATATACCTATAGAAACCTGTAGGCTTTTCCTTAACATTGTCTACAAAAAGCAACCCTATGTCTTCTTTTATCCTTCCTGATTTCTTTCTTGAGGTATATCTTAAATACCTCATTTGCTCTGTTGCCTATACCTGCTGTACACCTCTCTCTTCTTCAGAACCAGATCCCCAATATCCCTTGAAAACCAAGGTTTCCTATGCCTGCTAACCTTGCCTTTAATCCTGGCAGAAACATACAAACTCTACTGTACTCTCAAAATGTCACCTTTGAAAGTCCTCCACTTACCTCATACATCCTTGCCAGTAATCTACACATTCTAGATCCTTTCTCGTTTCCTCCAAATTGGACTTTCTCCAATTTAGAATCTCAACCTGGGGCCCAAATCTATCCTTCTCCATAATTAACGAAACTAATGGTATTATGATCACTAGACCCAAAATGTTCCCATACAGCTGCGTCTGTCACCTGTTCTGTCTTGTTCCCCAAAAGGATATCCAGTATTTCATTTTCTCTCATTGGTACCGCTATATATGGATGTAGAAAACTTTTCTGAGCACATTTGACAAACTCCAAGCTATCCAGCCTTTTATGGTATGGGAGTCCCTGTCAATATGTGGAAAATGAAAATCCTCCACTATCACAACCTTATGTTTCCTGCAGCCCTCTACTATATCTCTACAGATTTGCTCCTCCAATTCTTGTTGACTATGGGGTGGTCTATAATACAATCCCATGAGTGTAGTCGTACCTTTCTTGTTCCTCAGCACCACCCATATGTCCTGCCTGAGCACAGCTGTTATATTTTACCTGAAAAGCATGCCATTCCTCCCCCTTTCATTTTCATTCCCCCTGCACCCACCCCCCCACCCCCACAATTGTATTGTGTCTAAAGCAATGGAAGCCTGGAACATTGAGCTGCCAGTTCTGCACCTCCTGGAACTAAGTTTCACTAATGGCCACAATGTCATAATTTCATGTGCCAATCCACATTCTAAGTTCATCTGCCGTTGCTACGATACTTGCAGTGAAATAGATGCACCTTAGAAAATTTCCACTACATACAACCCATTGACTTTGAACAGTGCATGCAATTTTCACATCATCTTATCCCTCCACTATCTGCCCTGGCACTCTGGTCCCCAACACCCTGCAAATCTAGTTTAAACTCACCGGAGCAGCATTAGCAAACCTTCCCACAAGGATATTAGTTCCCTTCCAATTCAAATGCAAACCACATCAGAATAGGTCCCAACTTCCCTGGAGGAGAGCCCAATTATCCACAAACCTGAAGCCCTCCCTCCTGTACCATGTCTTTAGCTACATGTTAAACCGAATTATCCTCCTATTTCTAACCTCACTAGCACGTGGCACAGGTGGCAATCCTGAGATCACAACCCTGGAGGTCCTATCCTTCAACCTAACACCTAACTCCCTGAACTCACCTTGCAGGACCTCCTCAACCTTCCAACCCATGTTATTTGTCCCTATATTGGCCTCCCTCCTGAGAATGTCGTGAACGCGATCTGAGATATCTCGGACCCTGGCACCATGGAGGCAACATTCCATCCTGGATACTCAAATCTCTTCCACAGAACCTCTTACCTGTACCCCTAACTATGGAATCCCCTATCTCAACAGCTCACTTCTCCTCCCTTCCCTTCTTAACCACAGAACCAGACTCTGTGCCAGAGATCTGATCACCATGGCTTATCCCTGGTAGGTCACTCTTCCAAACAGTATCCAAAATGGTATATGAGTTATTGAGGGGAATGGCCACAGCAGTGCCCTGTACTGCCTGCCTGTTCCCTTTTTATCTCCTGACTGTCACCCATCTAACCTCCTCCTGCCTCCTTGGTGTGATAGCATCCATATAACTCTTATCTTTCACCACTCCACCCTCCCTCCACCTCCCAAATGATCCTGAGTTCATCCAACTCATCCAATTCCTTAACTCCACTTGTCAGGAGCTGCAGTTGGATGCACTTCTCACAGATGAAGTCATCAGGAAAGCCAGCAGTTTCCCTGATGACCCACATCCTGCAAGATGAGCATTCCCCTGCCTTGGCTGTCATTCCCACTGTTTATGACTAGAGGAAAAAATATATCTAAAACCTTCCCTTACCTGTGCCTACCTTCTGAATCCATAATAAAAATTATAGATTAAGGATTCCATTGTAGAATTGGGCTCTAAGTTGTCGTTTTAGTAATGAGAAACTATTACTGAATGATCCCCAGGATCTACTAACCGCTTAACTCTCATCAGGAGTTACCAAACTTGTCCATCATACACTATTTATGAGGGTAAAACATTTTTATATGGCAACAATGTAAGAGAAAACATATATGATGTACAATTGACATAAAATGATGCTAAAGACTCCACAACATGGGCACATGTTCAGGCAAATATTTCCTCTTCAACCAACACCATCAATGCACTAGTCATTGTAACTATTTCTGTCAAAGGAAACGTGTAGGCTAAATGGTTGACCTATTTAATGAGATATCATCAGTTTCATTTGTATTAAGTGAAACTTGGTCCTTGTGCTGTTCTGCTAAATTTGCTATTAAGAAGTGTATTTGTGTTTGTGATAGTACAGATCTATCACCAATGTATATAGTGTATTTAGTTACATTATCTAGATTGTGCTTACAGCGATTGGCTGAGAGCTAAGCCACGCCTACTGTCTGGGCCTTAAAGGGTTGTATCCCTAGCCAGGTCGGATCATTCCGGACTGGGCGGCCACCTGTGAAGAGCTCCTGCCGTTTGCTAATAAAAGCCTTGGTTTGGATCAACAAGTCTTTGGTTCTTTCGACGAGCTCTACAATGTTCAATTTTTGTTCCATTAAAGTCAGTAAGGATGAGTTCTGGAAGTCAGGAGGGTTCATCATGCATGTAGTACATACAAACATGGACAAGTTTTTCCATGATCCAATAGATTTAACAAAGGCTTCTATAATCTTTCATTATAGGAGTTACAGCCATTTTAGCTTGTATGGCATGTTTAATTTAATGCCAAATGCCAAACTTAATCTCATAAAGATCCACACCCCATCGATTTCCATAGGTCCTTTTCTTATTGTCCATTGAATGTTAATAAAAGTGATCTTGTCAAAGAAATTAATCAGGAAAATGTTTCAACTATGTACACAATTATCAGACAGTTTGAAAAGAAAAAATAGACATGAATAAAAAAAACAGGCATCTTAGGCAAAGTAAAGCCAAACAATAAATGAATTAGCTGAGACACTGAAGTCTTGTATGCCATGATTTCCAATAAAGCAGAATTTGATCCAGGCAGGTACAGTTCAACACAAAAAACACACCCATGCATCTTACAAGAAAAGGTTATTTTTCACACAAAATCCTTTTCTGCTTTGTGGATATGCTTAATCTCATTATCTGATTTCATAATATAGAATGCATGGGAAATCAACAGCCCACAACACTGTAAAAAGAGTAATTTTTCATCAACAGATTCCAGCTCCATAAATTGTCCTTTGATTTTTAAAATTCACTCTGAAATCTTGCTGCAGTGCACACTACACATCCAAGCAGCCTAACAGAAATACTATTTACAAGTGATAATTTTTCATTTTCTTTCATTTCCAACTCCTCAAGTACATCTGATATGGTGAGTATAAAATCTTATTGATACCAATGAAGGCTTTGCTCAATACAACTTTTAAAAGGTTTCTTATCTGTTGCAGATGGTATACTATCTATATCTTCATTGTAAACAGAACCTATAATTTATACAGACTGTATGTTTAAGCTGAGATAGGTAAACTGGTTGACCGTTTTGAGTTTTGTGTGCCCGATGGAGATGTGGGGGGGCTGGTAGTCATGGTGGGGAGCTGGCTGATGGAGGACCTCAGTTTTCTTCAGGCTGACTTCCAGGCCAAACATTTTGGCAGTTTCCGCAAAACAGGACGTCAAGCGCTGAAGAGCTGGCTCTGAATGGGCAACTAAAGCGGCATTGTCTGAAAAGAGTAGTTCACGGACAAGTTTCTCTTGTGTCTTGGTGTGAGCTTGCAGGCGCCTCAGATTGAAGAGACTGCCATCCGTGCGGTACCGGATGTAAACAGCGTCTTCATTGTTGAGGTCTTTCATGGCTTGGTTCAGCATCATGCTGAAGAAGATTGAAAAGAGGGTTGGTGCGAGAACACAGCCTTGCTTCACGCCATTGTTAATGGAGAAGGGTTCAGAGAGCTCATTTCTGTATCTGACCCGACCTTGTTGGTTTTCGTGCAGCTGGATAATCATGTTGAGGAACTTTGGGGGGCATCCGATGCGCTCTAGTATTTGCCAAAGCCCTTTCCTGCTCACGGTGTTGAAGGCTTTGGTGAGGTCAACAAAGGTGATGTGGAGCTGTCTGAGGGCAAAGACCATGTCAGTAGTTCCTCTGTTTGCGCGAAAGCCGCACTGTGATTCTGGGAGAATATTCTCGGCGACACTAGGTATTATTCTATTTAGGAGATGCAAGGATCGACAACGAGATAGACAACAGACTCGCCAAGGCAAATAGCGCCTTTGGAAGACTACACAAAAGAGTCTGGAAAAACAACCAATTGAAAAACCTCACAAAGATAAGCGTATACAGAGCCGTTGTCATACCCACACTCCTGTTTGGCTCCGAATCATGGGTCCTCTACCGGCATCACCTACGGCTCCTAGAACGCTTCCACCAGCGTTGTCTCCGCTCCATCCTCAACATTCATTGGAGCGCTTTCATCCCTAACGTCGAAGTACTCGAGATGGCAGAGGTCGACAGCATCAAGTCCACGCTGCTGAAGATCCAGCTGCGCTGGGTGGGTCACGTCTCCAGAATGGAGGACCATCGCCTTCCCAAGATCGTGTTATATGGCGAGCTCTCCACTGGTCACCATGACAGAGGTGCACCAAAGAAAAGGTACAAGGACTGCCTAAAGAAATCTCTTGGTGCCTGCCACATTGACCACCGCCTGTGGGCTGATATCGCCTCAAACCGTGCATCTTGGCGCCTCACAGTTTGGCGGGCAGCAACCTCCTTTGAAGAAGACCGCAGAGCCCACCACACTGACAAAAGGCAAAGGAGGAAAAACCCAACACCCTACCCCAACCAACCAATTTTCCCCTGCAACCACTGCAACCGTGTCTGCCTGTCCCGCATCGGACTTGTCAGCCACAAACGAGCCTGTAGCTGACGTGGACATTTACACCCTCCATAAATCTTTGTCCGCGAAGCCAAGCCAAAGAAGAATGTTTAAGCTATGCATTTGTACAGTAGCTTCAATTATGCAATTTAAAAACTATTACTGAATGTGAATACTAAAATGTGAATGATTAACTTCCCTTGCAATATTAGCAGTACAGTACTTATAAAGAGTTTTCAGTGCAATTCTTCATTGCAAAGAACACCCCGATACAAAAGGTACAGCTTCATCATTACAATGGAGTAAATACATTAAGTTTAAAGAATTATGACCTGGTTAAATTACATCTGCACTATCGTTGATCACACCTCTAGTGCAATCTGGGAAGTTCTTACTTTGGGGCTTAAACCTGAATCAGTACAAACTCAGTGTGCTTCCATATCATGTCAGCTGATTTTCCAATTCCAAAATGATGATAACATTTTGGCAATGTATGCATTATCTCATGGTATATACTGTACCTGAAGCACCTTCCAACAAAAAAAAAGTGCATTGGACGATTTTGCCTTGACAAAAGAATCAGTTATTTCTCTTAGCATGTGCAGAATAAACAGTTACCACTTAATTGAACAGAAGTCTCAAGGCTTGTGGCCAGAAGAATTTGAATACTTAGAATGAGTACTTATACCTGTCCAATTGCTTGGATTTTCTATAAGATTTATGGTGGTTCATCTGGTGTTCAAATACTTGACCTCCTGATTTCTATGCAATCATTATCAGCATAAGGCTTACCAGGAAAGCCACAATGAAAGGCCAAGCCGAAGGAAAGACCACGCTTCCTCCAAAAACTGCAAACAACTCTGGCATTGATAGCATCAAAAGCAGTCAGTGATTACTTGAACTGAAAATGTCGCATGATTCAAGAAAGGCGATAGCAAAGATGTGATACAGATCACGATTCACTTCTATACCAAATTATTCATTGTAGCCCTTTACCAGTTCTATCTTCTCACCAAAGGAAAATGCCAAGGTAACTTTGGAATTTGCACACATTGAAATAAAGTGTTTGATTTGCCTTCTTTCAAGCACATTTTAAAAGGTTTCAACAGACAAAATTATTGCAGCATGTATTCTCCATCATTTAGAAACCAGCCACTTAATTTCAGGTCCACTTTTAATTTTAAGTCCTGCAGTAGAATTATTTAACTATTCTAATAAATAAATATAACAACCACAACTACAGGGAACTCACAAATTATCCGATGAAATTAATTAATCACATGTACCAACCTTCCAAATTGGATTGGTGGCCCTGCTAGTTTGACACAAAGCTCCGGCTACGGGCACATTCAGTCTTGTGGAAGTTTGCTCTCTTATAATTGGAAGGACTGTAGACTACTGTGATAGATAACCATTAATATTTTTGATCCCGATCCTTGATAGGAGGAATACACTAAAACATCTCAAAGAAAATGGGTAATAAATGGGCTATTCAGAGTGAAGAAGATAAAAAAAACAATCCCTCTCTTATTAAAGAAATAAAGTAATGAAGCTAAAGACTGACAAGTCCCATGGATATAGTGTTGGCAACCCAGCATCTTTCAGAATGTGGCTGCTGAGGGATGGCTATGAGAAATATGTGAAGGAAGACTGTCAAACAATACAATCCCAAGTTTGCTGTTTCCAAATGACAGAAAAATTGGCCAGTAGAGATGAAGTTAATATTAGCAATATTTAGACAAAATTTTCCTTTTTCAATTTATTGATTTGTCAGTTAACGTATTTCAAAACACAATAGAGAAATACCCTTGAAATACCTTCTACATATGTCACAAATACCATTGAGTGCAATTGGTAATTAACTAAATTTTAATTCCAATTTACAAGAATCAAAGTTTTGCAAAGCAAACAGTGCAAATGATCTAAAATCAATTTTATATAGTTATTTAATTTATGGTGCAACATCTAGAGTTTATACATTATTGAGGTAGAAAAAAAAACTTAGCAAGTGATGATGAACAGCAAAGCAATAGAATCAATGTTCCAAGTTGTACTGTCAAAACAAGACAGTAAATCATGCTAAATTGTAAAATAGTTCTTATCAGATTACATGTTGTGTGCTATGACTAGCTTTGTCAGAGACATATTGAAGATACCTCAGCACCAGATATACCTTGGAAAAGACTTACAAGATTGATCCCTAGTTTTAGAAGTTAAAGTTATAGTTAAGGACTGGATAGAGATGGACCATCTGACCTTCCAATGAAGGCATAAGAAAGTTATCTTACAGGAGTACTTAAGATATGAATGTTTTATCTTGAAAATGATGAATACTGCAGGATTAAAAAGCGAAAAATTGAAAATTGGCCGTAAACTCAATCCAAATATTGATCAATAGTTGGAGTTAACCAGATAAATTAAATCCTTGTATCTACTTTATCATTTAGACATCAAAGGATTTCAGCTGTTCGATGAACTTATTTTACATTTTAATTTAGACATACTGCAAGGTAACAGACCACTTAGGCCCATGAGCATGTGCCACCAAATTAAACCCAATTGACCTACAACCTCCATTATGTTTTAAAGGGTGGGAGGAAACTTGAGCCGCCGGGAAAATCCCACAAAGACGTGGGGATAATGTACAAACTCCTTACAGAGAGTGTAGGATTCAAACCCCGGTCCTGATTGCTGTTACAGCATTGTGCGAACCGCTATGCTAACTATGTATGAAGTTGAGGTTCGCCTTTACAAAGCACTTAATATATTATTGATCATGCTTAGTACTTTCATTCCAAAATTCACTTCTACTAGTTTCACTGTAGAAGATTCCAAACAGAGCTAGAATGATCAAAAATTACATTAGAATGTATCAAGAGCATTCTGTGCAATTGTTTTGGAAGCTGTACCTCCTCAGACTGCAAGACCCCGCAAAGGATAGTGGTGAGTGGAAAAAAAAATCTTTGGGGGCTCTCTTCCTAATATGAAGGACATTTACAACACTTGATGCAGGCTGTAGTCCGCATCGAAAGAACCAAAGACTTGTTGATCCAAACCAAGGCTTTTATTAACTAAAAGACTGGAGCATATCACAAGTAGGTCGACCAGTCCAGAATGACCTGGTCAGGCTAGGAGCAATCCTTTAAGACCTGCCAGTAGGTGTGGCTACACTCTCAGCCAATCACAGTCATCCTACACTACCATCTGTACATATGTACATATATACATTGGTGATAGAATCTGTACTATCACACAGGTGAAAGGCATAATCATTGTGAAGGACTCCACACACCCCTCACGTAAACTGTTCTCCCTTCTGCCATGTGGTAGGAGGTACTGCAGCATTTGGGCCCTTATATCCAAATTGGGCAACAGTTTTTTTTTCTCTCTTCAAGCCATCAGACTCCTGAATTCCCAGAATATTTGTGGATAGGGTACCTTGGTCTGTTACTGCATACATCTTAATATTTTAATGAGTTTAACTTTTATTCTAACTTATAGTTATGTGGTCCTGGAGAAATGCTATCTCGCCATTACCGTGCGAGCACCAGGATGAGCAGCTGATATATTTTTGGCTTAGTATCTCTTCACAATCAATTTTCTTGGAGCTAACCATTTTAAGAATGTAAGAAACAGAAGCACAAATAGGCCATCTGGCTCATCCAGCCTGCTCTGCCATTCAATAAATTCATGGCTGACCTGACATGGACTCAGATCCACCTACCAGTCTTTACCCCAGAACCCTTAATTCCAGTGCTATGCAAAAAATCTTTCTAACTCTGTCTTAAATATATTTAATAAGGCAGCCTCCACTATGTCCTTGAACAGAGAAGCCCATAGACTCTCTGCCTAAATCTACTCGCCCCAGTCCTGAAACTAGTTTCACCTACCAGTGGAAACAACTTTCCTGTCTTTGTCTTATCTATTCCTTTCATAATTTCACGTTTCTATAATCCCCTTTCCTTCTTTTAATTCGAATAAGTGTAGATGCAGGCAGCTCAATCTCTCCTCATAGGTTGACTCCCTCATCTCTGGAATCAACCTGGTAAACCTCATCTGCACTGCCTCCAAAGTCAGTATATCTTGTCAGGAGACTAGAGCTGCACATAGTACTTCAGGTACAGCCTCATCAGTACCCTATTCAGTTGCAGCAGAATCTCCCTGCTATTAAATTCAATCCCTTGAACAATGAAGGGAAATATTCAATTTACATCAGCAAACTAACTTTTTGTAATTAATGCAAGTCTCTCTGTTCAGCATCTTTCACCATCTATATCAGTGGTTTTCAAACATTTTCTTTCCGCTCACATACCACCTTAAGTAATCCCTATGCCATAGATGCTCTGTGATTAGTAAGGGATTTCTTAAGGTGGCATGTGAGTGGAGAAAAAGGGTTCTCAACCTATGCTCCAGACCCAATTGTTACTGAAATATTTTGCTTGAGAAAAATTGTCATCAGCCTATTTCCTTTGGAGTTTATGATACAGAACATGAGTCAATTAGGTACAATTAAAACAGTAGTTTTCAAACTTTTTCTTTTCATTTACATGCCACCTTAAGTAATCCCTTACTAATTAAAGAGCACCTATGGTATAGGGATTACTTAAAGTGGTATGTGAGTGGAAAGAACAAGTTTGAAAACCATTGATCTAAATACTAATCTGATCAACAGTTATTTTTCTTCCAAACTTTAGCAACATTGTATTCCATCTGCCAGACCATTGCCCACATACTCAGCCTATCATTATAAATCTATATGATAATAGTCTATATAGTCCAGATCCAGTGCAGTACATCTGTTGGAATTCACAGTTGTCAAATTGCCATCAGCTTTGGAATCTCCTTCCACATGGTTGAACATGAAAATCTGGGTTTTGCAATCAATGACATTCTAGATAATGGATGAGCGGATGAAGGTTCCACAAAAGGAAATACTTCTGCAGCATTGTTACTCGAAAAACCTCAAAGAAGTTAAACTTAATGGAATGAAGTGTAACTAAGTTTAAAATGGCTTCTCAATCTCCTGAATCAATTGGCCCTGTAGAACTAATTTTATACATAATTCCCTCTGAGTAATTATTTCAAATATCTGTGCTTCTTAAATAATTCTCAATGAATTTAATTTATTATTAATTTGTGTTTATCGCTCAATTGTAAATCCTAATTGCCACTGCAAAATAATATAAAAACTTTGTGTATCCTAATTTGGTGTTGGTAAGAGGGACAGTTTGGCTTGCTTGATGACATCCCTGTTGATGGATATTTGTGATTCATTATAACAATTCTTTGAAAGGAAAGGGAGATCCAAGGCTTCAAGGTCAAGAGGATATTGGTTTATGCTGAGCAGAGCAGTTTGTAGAGCAAAGAAGGGAGATGTCAGAGGTAAGCTTTTTAACTCAGAGAGGTGGATGACCCGAATGCATTGTCAGAGGTGGTGGTGGAGACTAGTACAATAGGAACATTCAAAAGACTTCTAGATAGGCACATGGATTTTTAAAAATAGATGATTTTAGGTAAAAGGTAAGGACAAATTAGATTGTTCTCAAATGGATTTCCATAAGTCGGCGCAGCACTGTGGCCTGAGGGACCTGTACGGTGCTGTAATGGTCGACATAATTTGCCATTGACTTCAAAATGCAGGGCATCACAATGTTGCTAAATTTTCCTCCTTAAATACATGAAGTAATGTGTTCTGGGAAGAATAGAAATTTTTTTAAATCTTTTCCAGAAAAGATTCCATTGTAATTTAAATTTTAGCCTTAAATGCATGTTGTTTTTTTTAATAATTAAGACAATGATGTCTTGGAGCATCTTAGAAGTGTGCCTTGGTTTCCTTGTGTTAACTGCATTTTAATAGTACCAAATAAAGTACTAGTTGCCATCAGGAAGTCTAATGTGGAGAGGTTCAATGAGTTTCATGAAAAGATTCTAAAGATAAAAGAGAAAACAGCTGGCATTTAAGAGAAAAACCAAGAACTAGTCACATAGAAATCAAACAAAATTGTGCATCATCAAAGAAATACTGGACTCAAAAGAAATTCACCTGACTTAAGAACCAGATGTGGTCAAAATGTCTGTCAAACTCTTAGGGAAATAAATGAGGTAAACTTCAAATAAAAATAAACTAAAATTAACTCCCAAGATAAAATGACTCACTGAAATAACCCAGTGGATGAAAGCATTTTTATTTTATGGGCGTGGTTGCACAGGGCACAGGATGAATAATGCCTTCACATAATAATCAAACTGCAATTCAAAGTTTTAATTCATATTCTGTAAACATGGAAGATTTAAAAGAGGTGTTATTGTTGGAAACAGGCTAATGGCTAAGGTGTAGCTGATGAAGGATTACCATATGAAAGAGTTGTTTGGCTCCTGAAATTATTCTGCTTTTACTTGCAGAGATGTCTACAATGCTCAATATTAGATTCAGTAACATTTGCAGCAGTCATTCCTTTCCAACAATGAAGCTGTGTCATAATAACTGTCCAATAAACAAGATAAAGGGTGGCTGACTCCAAATAACAAGTCATCAATAGGTTGCCCTGAGAAAAGGACAGTGACTCGAAATGTTCATCTCTTTCTCTTCCCATAGATGCTGTCTGAGTTTGATCCTAATTTTAGAACATAAGAAATGGAAGCAGAATGACAACAGCCCATTAAGCCTGTTCTGCCATTCAATGAGATCATGGCTCATCTGATGATAGGCTTATCTCCACCTCCTTGCCTTTTCCAATATCCATTAATTCCTTTACTATGTAAAAATCTATCCAAACTTGTCTAAAATATATTTACTGAGGTAGCCTCCTCTGTTTGGATGGACCACCCTCTGGGGAAAACAGTTCCTCCTCATCACTATTCTAAATCTTCTACCCTGAATCTTGAGGCTCTGTCCCCTAGTTCTGGTCTGCCCTGTCAATGGAACAACTTACCCACCTCTATCTTATCTGTGGCTTTCATGATTGTATATGTTTCCATAAGATCCTCTCTCATTCTTCTAAATTCCAGTGAGTGCAGGCCCTGATGACTCAATCTCTCCTTAGAGTCTACCCTTCATCTCTGGAAGTTACAATGTCCTGTTACTCAACATTGGAACTTGTGGCAGATTGGTGAACAATACCAGTTCAACGCACTTGGCCTAGAAATGAACAGATGAGAAAGAACACTGCTCAAGCATAAGAAAATATCGGAGACAAGTCTGCCACATCAGAGGACTCATTTTCAAATCTGAATTCCAATCAAATGTAGCAACACGTGGGAACAATCTGTTCTAGAAGTTTAAGCATTTTATTTTATGTCCTTATGTCAAATTAAGCACTGGACAGCCATTTAAGCCTTTTAAAATGTCCCTTTTAACTCTATAAATGAAATTGACCATTTTCAAAATGTGACTTGTGTCAAATCCTTCAAGATTTTTCTTGGCTTTGAATGCACATCAAACAGAATTCTAACTTGATTATTTTCACAAGATTTTAAATCTAATGGTCGATGACCAAAATTAAAGAACCAGTACAAATATTTGTGAATCAGAAGTCATAAAACTTAATCCATTTGTTGCAATTGTTCAGTCGATTACATTGAAAAGTTCTGAAAAGAAATGTGTACAAATGGCAAAAATAGAATTATCACAGCAAACCAATATTTTCTTTATCCCAAGTAAAGAATATGTGTCCAAATCTCCATGCGGAAACTTTTCTAGATAGCTGCTAAAATACTTGAACACCATAAATCTACCACATCAGCATTCAGGAAATGGAAAAATTGAACTGATCCTTTGTGAAAAATTGGAAGAATCCTTTGTGTTCAGTATTTTAATCTGATAGTCCATGAACCACTTCATGAAATGGTCCTGCTGCAGAATCAATCAAGCGCACTCTGTGGTAGATGGGAAGTGTAACCATTTGTGTGAAAACACTTTTCATTATTTGCAACTGTGGATTACTTACCAACTGTGGATCTGTGTACTCAAGAGCTGAGGATAGGCTTCAGGTTGGGAACATTTGTGGGGAGGACCATGGATAGTTTTTCAATGGGAACAGGAATTCCCAGGATGAGCTAGGAAAACAGAGTTATGGTACGAAGTGTGTTCTAGGTGTGTGGGGTGAGAATTGAGAATATGACTAGGTTTACATACAAGCTGAAATTGAAACTTGCAAGCTGAAACTGCTATAGAATTTGTTATATTCAGGGAGTGATTGACCAATGTATGCTATTGTCAGAGAGCCAAGTTGTGTTTGTGTAGTGTAGTGCATGGAATCATTTAGGTGACACTGTCCATTGTGGAATTCTCCATGATCCAGATTTGCCAATATATTTTCCATTGGTACACATGATTCCTGACAATAATCCTGCTCCTTTTCTAATGGAATCCCTGGCTGCTCTGGCAAAGATGCTGCTTACCTTCTCTTCCTGGCACTCATACCTGATCAACACACTCCAGATCTAGCTCCTCAAAATCATATTCACCACTTGAGTTATGTTGTGCTGGTGTTTGCCACAGTATCCTGCATTATGTGCACTGCTAGCCTCTTATGAATGCTGACCCTCCAGTTTTTCAGACAGAGAGAGAGAGAAAAAGAGGAACAATGTCCAAACACCACCTGAAAGACCTTCAATTTGACACAGAGCTGACCTGCATGTCCTTAATTTGCTGGATGATTACCTCAAGCTCTTGACATTTTGAAAAGCCATGACACTTGCTGTTTCTAGTCACAGTGCAAAGTAAATGGCTGGCTAAGATTTCTTCAGCAACAATCCACAGTGTAAACTCCCCCTTAATCCAATGAACATATATTCACTTGGATTATAAACTTGTCATTCCATTAGGATGTGGAAGCAATGGAATAGCACAGTGAAGGTTCTCCAGGAAATTGCTTAATATGGGGTAACAGGATATAATAGTTGAGAATCAGGCCTGTATTTGTTAGAAGAAGGTGTACCATGATGTGATTGAAAAGAACAGAACCTGTTAAAATGGTTAAGAGATGGGCAATTTACACAGGATGTATTCTATCACTGGCATAGTCATTGAGTAGCAAGGTGAGGGTTTCAGGGATAAATTTAATGAATTATAGAGTTATCTGATGCTGTGAGAAGAAGCTGTTCCTCAGCCTGGTGGTGCTGGTACTGATCATCCTGCATCTCTTCCTTGATGGGAGCAGCTGAAAAAAATGCTGTGTGCAGAGTGGAAGGGGTCCTCAATGATTTTGCGTTCCCTCTTCAGGCAATGATCTCAGTAGATCATGTTGATGGTGGGGTGGGGGGGGGGGGATGGTTGGTGGGGAAGGGTAACTCCAGTGATCCTCTCTGCCACTCTTATGGTCCTGTGGATTGACCTCAGATTCATTTTTCTGCAAGGAAATTTCTTGTAAAGAGGTGCACTCATCCCTGAACAGCCAATGAGCAAGAATAGATCAACTGTTAAAGTATGAGGCATGACAGAATCATGATTACATTTGATTTCATTCAGGAAAGGGAGTAACGGACTTGAGATCCTGCCCCTGAAAAATTCAAGCAATGGAAGCCATTTCCTTTGTGAAACATGCAAAACTCTAAAGGTGCAACACATGATTCTTTACACATGATGCTTGTGTAAATCACCTTTTTAGTCCTGCCGGGGATTACAGGAAAGGCCTTGAATTCTTGGTTCTTGTGTGTGCCTGCGATATAAAGACAGGAATTAGCAACAGGAGGAGGTCATTCAGCCACTCAAGGCCACTCTGGAATACAGTGGCTGGTCCAGTCTTGACCCCAACCTGTCTTTCCATCCCAGTCCATTGTTTTCATTCTTTTGCAGTTCAAATGTCTGGGAATATCTATCAAGAACTCAACTTCTTGCATAAAAAATTTCAAAGATCTACAGCTCTCTGAGAAAATAAATTTCTCCTCAATCTCTGAGTTTAATAGGCAATCACATGCTGAAACTATGGCAGTTAGTTCTAAATAACCCCATTTACATGAACCATCCCTCAGATACCTGCGGCCCAGCACTATTTCTGTTAATGTAATTGTTTTAATTTTTTAATTTAGAGATACTAAATGTACTAAGGGTAACTGGCCTTTCCAACCCATGAACCTGAGCTGCCCAAATTCGCCCATGATCCGTACATCTTTGGAAAGTGAGAGGAAACCAGAGCACCTGGAGGAAACCCATCCTAACACAGATGAATATACAAACTCCTTACAAACAATAGAGGATTCAAACCAGGCTCACTAGTGCTGTAATAGCATTCTGTTAAACCACTATGCTAACCATGTTGCTCCATGGCAATAAGACCAATTACATTTTTTTGTATCTCCAAAGACCTCAGTGAAATCCCTTCATCAGAGATCTATCTCTGCACTGCCGCCAGCACGTGTAGTATTCCTTACACATGAAGATCTACGCTCCATGTAGAGCACCAGGTGTGGTCTCAGTGGTGCACTATAAAAACACAATGTATACAAAGATTAAGGTTCATAACCAATGTTTTGGACTTCAGCCCTTCATCAAGGTATGAAAAAAATGTAGGCAAGCGTCCAAATAAAATGGTGGGGTGGGGAGAAGTGGGGGAGGAGCACACTCCCACAGGCAGGGCCGGTACCAGACTATTTTTCATGTGCAATACCTGACATGATGTTCGACGTGGCCGTACAACTTCTTCCCCCCGTCTTACCAGACTAATGCTTGTGCTTATAGTGCGTTAGTCAGGATCATGTCATTCATGACGCAAAGTGCTGGAGCTGTTTGAATCTTTTTTCAACAGCGCCCCCTCCCCCCCCACCGAGGTCTGTGCCCTAGGCAGTTGCCTAGTTGGCCTGATGGTAGCATTGGCCCTGCCCACAAATAGGTGGATAAGGGATGAAGGGCACACCATAAAACAGGTGGGGGGAGGGGGATGGCTCTATGAAATGAGAGAGAAAAGAGTCCAGATCAGTGTCTACAGACTTTTGTGTTTTTTCTCTGGTGCACTATAAAGCTATGTTAAAACAACATGACTTTACTACTCCGTACCCCTTGCAATAAGGGGTCAATACTCTATTAGCAAATAGAGAAACTGGAGGGGCTTCAATGTTTCGGATCAATGACCAGGTAACCTACCCAACATTCCAATATTCTATAAGCTTTCATAATTACTATGCATAATAAACTGACATGTTATTGTCAAAGTTTGGCAACAGAAGACATTAAATCTCTCAGTTTTATTGCTGCAGGTTGTTACCTCCATGTCCTGCATGCTGAAGTGAAGGCACTTGGGAAATTGCTCCTAAATTATATTCTGGTCAGATGATTGGCCTGTAAAGATTAAAATTATGTTGAGTGTCCCACCTTCCAAGCCCTCTTCTAAGCCAGACTCCAGATTAGTGCTGTCTCTGTTCACTCTTCATTTGATAGTCTCAAAGATAACTGAATCTATAAGTCAATCTTCCATCATAGTTCAAACATTTAGAGAACCTTCAAAGTTCTGTTTCTGATGCCTCTGAAGACTGAAACACAAGCCAAAGTATCCAACCAATTGTCCAAGAGTAGGACAGTAGGCAATAGACTAACTAGAGGTAATCTTAATAAACTTACTGTAACTCAAGTACAGATTGATTCCTAATTACTATGGTTAAAACTTGCTGATTGGGTTTAAGAACTCGTAAATTAAGTCCATTCAAAGATCAATTTCAGAAGAGGGTCTTAATTCACATATGGAGATTTCAAAATGGACAGAGACATTTAACAACATTGACCCAATATAGTATTAGTTTTGTACTTTTGGTGCACTTAAGGCATAGGAGATAATACCAGTATTTTTTTTTCCTATTTTACACTCACACATCAACTAAAATGAATGCTAGTCAAGAGTCAAAGATTGCATAGTTAAATAAAACCCTTATTGTTGATTTAATGGTTTCTATCAAGCACAAGAAGGAAAAAATGAAAAGAAAAATGAATGAATTTCCATGAATTTATATTCTAATAGAAAAGTAAGACAAATGCCCCTTTCTCTTTGAATAGTATATTAATCACATAGTCTGGGAATTTTCCATGAATCCTGCTAAAATGGGAATGTGAATCCTGCACTGTCACAATGAATGTACTCACACCTACTGTGAAAAAAAACCTCATATCGTACAGATATAAAAGTCTAACAAACATTCCTCCAGTTAAATGCGCTATGTAAAAAAAAAACCTTGCAGTCTGATTTGAAAACCATGAGCACTTTAATCTAAAATATTACCTTATTTATTGTACTTCAATTTGACTTGCTAAGTACAGTAATTTAGCGATGGTCTTATTTACTTTGCAAAGAACTGGCAATCACTCACGAACATACAGTGCTGTTAGCATTTGTAACAAATGACTAGTTCTTTCCGATAAAACATGAAGAACAAAATCAAGTATATTTTACAATTTCCAAACCACTTGGCATAGTGATTCTGTTTAAGAGACATGCATGAAGAATCTGGATAAGCTCATACAATGATCTTTGGGCAAAATATAAAGCGACATCCTCAGCTAAAAAAAAAAGATGCTGATGAGATCCTATTACTTTCCAGCTGGACAAGGATCAAGAAGCTAGATGTCAAAGTATTATAGTGAACTGTTCAGTTGCAGATCCTGTTTTAAATAAAATGGAGCTAAAGCAAGATGACAATGACCTCCTGACAACTTGCACTGCAGTATATATCAAAATAAAATTTTTACTGTGTAAAATAGTCCAAGGGTACAGATTATTTTGAATTTGTTCAGGCAATCATATTCATAATTCCTTCCACTTCCAATCTACTATATGTCACTTCTGCAGTCAGTTTGTTGCATGCTTTTCCACTATACCCCACCTCCCCACATAATCATCAAAATGTTGGCATACAGGCACGTGCTGGTTAATAGTCCCCAACCACTGCAGGACCTGATCCAAAATATAATGGCAGAAAGAAAGGATCAGCTTGCCGAAGGTTATATTCAAAGAAAATAAAAGTTGAAAACAAATCACTTCAACAACTTCCAGTTCCCTGAACTCGACCGCCTCATCTTCACTATGGACATCTAATTGCTATATACTTTCATCCCCCATAATGAAGCCCTCAAAACCCTTCATTTCTTCCTCGACAACAGACCCACTAGTTCCCCTCCACCACCACCCTCCTCTGGCTTGGAGAACTTGCCCTCATCCTCAATAACTTCTCCTTTGACTCCTTCCACTTTCTTCCAGTCAAAGGGGTAGCATGGCCCCAGCTATGCCTGCCCTTTTGTTTGCTACGTGAACAATCCATGCTACACATGCAAGGCTCCTCAATTACATTAACAATTACGCTGATGCTGCCTCATACACCCATGATTAGCTTGTTGTCTTAATTCACTTTGCTGCCAACATTCTGTAAATTCTGACCTCATATCACTTGATGCAACTCTAGTAACACTCCACATTCTCGATCTTTCTGCCCCCATCTCAGGAGACAAGCTCTAGACAGATATTCACAACAAGTCACCAAGTCCCACAGCTACCTCAACTACACCCTCTCACATCCTGTCCTCTGCAAGGATTTCATTCCTTTCTCACAATTCCTCCATCTCCATTGCATGTCTTCCATGCGTGATCAACCAATATATCCTCCTTTTTTAATTAACATGGCTTTCACTCTATTACCATCAACTTGGCTCTCACCTGAATATCCTCTATTACCTGCACATCTGCTCTGCCCTTCCCTCCACCCCAATGAGCAACAAGGACAGGATTTTCCTTGTCCTCACCTGCCATTTCACAGCCTCCGCATCCAACATATTCCATCATGTCTGCCACCTGCTACCTAATCCCACCACCAGATGCATCTTCCCTTTCCCCTCCCACTCTTTTAATCTGATGCTCACTGGCATTTTCTCTTACTTTGATGAAGGGCTCAACCCAAGACATCAGTTATGAATCTCTGCCTTTGCTACATAAAAGACACTCTTTGACCTGATGAATCTCTCCAGCATTGTGTGTTTTTACTTCAATGTCAGTGTCCACAGAATTCTGTCTTTTACCACCAGACACATCTTTCTCTCCCCTCTCCTCTCCACCATCCAATGGGACCACTCCGTCCATGACTCCCTCATCCACTCCTCCTTTCACACCATTTTCTCGCTTGGCACCTGACCCAGTGACTGCAAGAAATGCTACACTCACGCCCCCACCTCCTTCCTCAGCACCATTCAGAGCCTTAGACAGTCCCTTCAGGTGAAGCAATACTTCGCTTCTGAACCTGCAGCCGTCATCAACTGCATCTGGTGCTCTCGTTGTGGTCTCCTCGACATTGAAGAGGCTGGACGCAGTCTGGGAGATACATTCATTGAGACCCTTCACTCTGTCCACTGCAATAGTGAGGATTTCGCAGTGGCAACCCATTTCAATTGCTCACCGACATTGTCTGTCCGTGGTCTCATAACGCTGTCAAACTGAGACCACCCACCTATATTCCACCTAGGCACCCTCCAACCAGACGGCATTATCACGGACTTCTCCTGTTCCCACTAGCCTTACCCCCCCCCCCCCATCTCTCCCCTTCCTTATTCCTATGTCTTCTTTCCTCTAGCTCTGACTGTCTGTCTGTCTGTCTGCCTGACTCTCTCTCCTTTGACTTCTTTCTTCCAGCTTTGCATCACAGAGCCTGATCAATTCTCACCTTTCCTTTCCTTTCCTCTCCTCCTATCTAGGTCCAATTATTGCCTTTTGCCTGTTGGCCTATGCTCCTCCCCCTGCCCTTTCTTCCGTCCTGCTGCAGTCTTTTTAATCAGGTGCCAGCCTGCTTTTGCTCAGACCCAGAAAAAGGCTCAGGACCAAAACATTAGTTAAATATGGTTACCTCCCTTTCCCCGCTGCGAGACCTGCTGGGCTCCTCCAGCACTTTTCTGTTTTTGCTACACTCATGGCATCTGCAGACTTTCATGTTTCACTCATTTTTCTTTGAGATGTCTTTGAGTACATTCTTCTAATTCTAAAATCAGCATTGTGAACCAGCAAATATTATTAACTTTTGCACCATTGATCAATTATCCTGGAATAATTTTTACATCAGTAGTGTGTTCACAACTGCTACATTTGGTAATGTAGCAGACCAGTGCAACATTCTGTAACAAGTTTAAACTCGGTGAAAGTGAATTGTGCAAATCCTCACACTCACGCTGCCAGGAATTATTCCCACATAAACAATAAAAAATTTCAGGCATAACATCACAAATTCAAATAAAATCTTTGTGGCAAGGGTGTTAAGATCAAAATATATGTAAAATTCTATTACATACTTGCCTATTTGTAAGAAGAATTAGGCAGTGAAGAGATTTATCACAGATTATAACTACATCAAGATTAAATGGCAAAGCGGGCCATGGAATCGCACTTGGAATTTAACTCGGACACATACGCAGTCTTCCACTTTGGTAAGTTAAACCAGGACAAGACTTACATAGTAGGTGGAAGGACGTTAGAAAGTATTGCAGAACTGAAGACTTAGGGGTACAGGTACATAGATTTTTGGAAATGTCAACACAGGTCAACAGGGTTAGGAAAAAGGCATTTCCTCCATCAGTCAGGGCACAGAGTACAGGAGTAGGGATGGCATCTTACAACTGTACAAAGCTTTGGGGAGACTATACTTGGAGTATTGTGCCCAGTCTTGGTCACCTAAGTATAAGAAAGATATAATTAAGCTTGAATGAATGCAAAAAGATTATAAAGGTTACCATGATGAAAGGTTCAAGCCTGAAATGTTGGTTATATATTTCTAACTGTGCTACTGTTTGACCTGCTGAGTTTCTCCAACATTTTGTGTTCTTTTTTACTTCAACCATAGTGTCTACAGATTTTCGTGATTTACTTCCTTTTTATTTAGGTTGTAATTGGACAGCTTGATGTATACAGAGGTTGGATAAGCTGGAAGCTTTCTCCCTAAAGCATGGAAAGCTGAGAGTGTGGCGGTACGCCATTAGGCAGGCGAACCGCCCCTGCTTGTCACGCACATGGCGGGGCAGCTGGACAAAATGGCGCCATTGGGGCTTTCCTCCCGACCTCAGCACCGGGCTCAAAAGCCTGCACTTGGGGACCCACATGATGCCCAGGTGACCTCAGGGGCCCCCCAACGTGGTTCTCAGCCAGGACCGGGCTGGGAGTATATGACCAGCCAGGCAGCCTGCAATAAATCAGTTTTGCTCACTGAACTCTGGTTGTGTGATCCTTCAGTTAGCAGTGTAGCCGCTGCTACAAGGGAGTCTTTATAGAGATATACTGAATGAAGTGATGGACAATTAAGTTTCCCAAAAAATATAGTACATAATATATATATATTATCTATATTAAAATAGGAAGCAAGTAAATACTGTATGGGAAAGCATTAAATAATAGAAAACAAGAATTTTCTATTCTAAGTCCAACTTGCTCAACCTCTTTTCTTACATCCTTCGTGAACCTTCTTTGCATTGCCATCAAAGCAATGATATCCTTCCTTAATCAGAACAAAGTTGTACACAATACTGCAAGTATGGTCTCCATAAAATGACATCAAAACCTCCCAACATTCATACTTCATAAAAGCCAACATTCATTTAATCTCCCTAATTAATATCCCAGTCCCTGCTGCAAAATTCCCCTAGGAACCCCAAGCCCCTCAGTGCTGCACAATTTTGAAATCTCACTTCATGTAAATAAGAATTTGCTTCTTTTATTCTTCCAACGTTCATTAGTCAAATGAGCTAATGCTATTTTTTTTTAAATGTCCAGGTATTCATCAATGGTCAGCAGAGCTACAAACGTTATCAGATGAAAATCAAAATAATCAAAATCTGAAATAAAAGCAAAAGAGGCTAGAAAAACCTGGCCAGTCATGTAGCCTCTGTAGAAAGAAAAGTCAATGCTTCATGTTGAAGAAATTTCATCAGAACTGAGAAAGGGAAAAATTAAGTTAGTCTATGTAACAGAGACAGTGGGATAGGGCAACGGATGGAACAAGAGTCAAGTAATATAATTCAGCCACTAAATGGGTGGTTAAGATCTTTTGCCAGTCTAATCTGCAGCTACTGTTGTGAAAGTGAATTAATATTATGTAGTCTGACCTCCTGTGATATGTCCCACTGGCCAGCATATACAAGTGAAAACAAAAGGAAGAAAGGAATGGAAAGCAAATATGACCAGTCCTGATACAACCAGAAAGAACGAGCAAACTATTCCGTACCTGTATTGAACCTGTAGGTTGCAACACACCCAAACGAAAAATGAGCTGTTGTTCCATTGGGCCTGACTGTAACAGTGCAAGAGGTGACCAACAGAGAGGTCAGTAATTAGTACAATCTAAAGTGGCAGCTGTGCATTGTATTTTGCTTCAGCAGTTTGGTTCTAATGGACTTACTGGTGCCAAATTTCAGAAGCCGATCGTCATGTGTACCAAATATTATTTCATACTTTTTTGGTTTTGAACATCAACTCTTCTTCATGAAATTGTGTTTCAGGCACAAAGGATCATGTTTCTGTTTTAAATCAACCAATTTCATCTCCTTCTTTGCAATCTCCCTCACTTTACTGCTCACCTAAATATTTTGCAAAGTTGGCAACTGTGCAACAATGTGTTCATTCATGCTGTTCTTTACCATATCAAATGTCTCAGAATATCTCAACAGTACTATTTTGCAGACACGTTTATAGCCAATAGAAAAAAAAGTACCGTACAACTCTAATTATTTGAAATTAGATTCTCCAAAATCCTCACTTGAATAAATGAAGATATCCAAAACAAATCAAAAATCCTCATTTATTCAAATTTTTTTCAAAGCTGAACTGATCAGGGACGGCGGGCTCCTGGCAGCAGCAGGGACCTCAGGCTGTCGGTGGCAGCAGGGGTCATCAGGCTCCCAGTGGCAGCACAAACCTCAAGCTCCTTGGCAGGAGTGGGAATCTTGGGCTCCCCTCATGGGCGGGACCTCAGTGGGTTCATCTTGGTGATCGGCAGTGGCCAGCATATTTTTGATGAGAATTAAATATTATTTTAATGCTTAAAATGTTTTCCCTTGTTTATTGTTGTTTAAACACTGTTACAAGAGATTTGCTTTTGCTACTGGCCTGTTTTTAAAAAATGACCAGTTCTCCAGAAAAATTTTTTAGCCAAAATAGGCCCAGTCCCAACCATTTCGGATAGTCAGAGTTGTACCGTAAAAGCAATTAATTTAAAGTACAATATTTCATTTAGAGATGCAGCATGGTTAACAGTTTCTTCCTGCCCATATGCTGGAGTCACATGTGACCAATTAACCCACTAACCCCATACATCTTTGGAACATGAGAGGAAACTGAAGTACTCAGAGAAAACCCATGGAGACTAAGGGAGAAGATACACATTCATCACAAACACCGCCAGATTCGAACCTGGGTAGCTAGTGATGTGTTTTCATTGTGCTCACTGTGCTGCTCTTCAGTTATCTGGTTGTTTTCTCTGTACCTGTGAAATTTGATTGGAGGAATGTTCATTGTAATTTCCTGTCTCTACACTGAATTGCATAAGGAATGGCCTTGAAATTGCTCAGGTCACTATCTTGAAAGATGCTGCAAGCAGATTGGAGGTGAGCATCACTTCAGGTCCATATTTTTTCCTATTTGTCTACATCTACTGCAAACTACTGAAATTTAAGACAATGTGGTGAGTTTTGGATCAAAGGAGAGGTCGAATCATAATCCAAATTAAGGAGTATACTTAATATTTTTCAAGGATCTTGGCTGCTTGTATGGCTGACTATGCATTCTATAAATGTTTACATTGATCCCTTCGGGGTTTAGGACCATGTATTTGCAGTTTAGAGAGGTGCTCTTTCACAATTCTACCTATGGCCTTTCCTTTAAATTGCAAGCAATAAATTTATTTGCAAGGTGTTGACAATCTTCAAACATTGAGATCGCATTGGCTGAGGTAGTTTTCTATGACTTTCCTTATGGCTCTGCCAGACGCTCTAAGATTTGAGACAGATAAAGAATGAACTCTAACTTTATTTAATATTGTTGCAGACACAGAGAAACTAACTGAAAATGTCAATGATGTTCAAAGTGGATAGCAGCAACATAATGCAACAAATCCTCATCATCTACATCACTGATTGAGTTAACTCACAAGACAAAAACAATTATTTTTTTTATTAATCCTTTGAACAATATAGCAAATGTGATCAGAAATATCTACCAGATCTAAAATTAAAAGAAAGCTGATTAATCTGGGTAAATGGAAATTTTTACTCAAAATTGGATCTTTGTTAATATTGAGAAGTGGTCAAAGTTTCCTACTGTCCAAGTGGTCTGCTACTGTTTAAGACCAATGTTCACAGCTTATCCACAACAACCCTTAAAAAAAATGTGGGATATTATAAAATGGGAATTGTCTAATATAAATGTTTGTAAATCACCAGGTTTCCTCTTGATGAAGAGGCATTAGCTTCAAGTGTCATGAATGCATAACCTCAGCTAGGGCTCCTAAAGAAGTGCTTGGTTGATATTTTTTTCTCTATTTGATACCCCTTTTACTCATTCAATGAGTTTTTTTTTAAAAACTATACAATATCCCAAATTCCTCTCTAACTATTCTCACCGAAACCAGATTTATACTATTTCTAATTCTTAAATCTAGGGAATAAATTGGTTACTATGTTTCTGCAGAACAGCTGCAGCTCCAAGGCAATTCAATGGTGTGAAATGCTTTTAGGCATTTCTGAGGAATGTCTTAAAATGCTACATAAAAGCATACATTTATTTAATATGTGGAAATTCAATATATTCTAAAAAAATAAATATTTTGTTGAATGCATTCTCGTCTCCATCTCAATGATGAATCTTTCTATCTTTTTTGCAGCTCAACACAAGATCATAACTTGGGAGGACCAACATCCTGTAAGAAGAGCACAGGGATAAGAGATCCTGTATAGCTTGCATTCACCCCTCCCCATTCTTGTGGTTTTCATCCACACGTGCAAAATGCACAGGGCATATATTATTTAAGAGAACTGACCTCGTTGAATTTCCAGGCCTTATTTTGGTTCACATTCAATTTTCACAAAATATGGCAAACCTCTGAATGATGTGAAATTCTCACATTTCAATAAAGAAAAACTGTGGCTTTTGAGTCCAGATATTGCTGGCTGTCACCTCACAAGTGACTTATGTGATCTGAAACTGCAGGGCCAACCTTGCTGCTTAAAGTTCTGACCTCCAGCAGCAAGTACAAAGCAGTAACAGGTTTCCTATGCTACATAGAAGATGGACCACCATTAAAATGCCTTGGATAGCTTTTCTATCAATAAATGCTGAGGGATGTTAATGTTTTGTATGCCTCTGACTTCAATATTTTTTAAAAATTAACTATGAAAAGTAATTGACACTTATTTAGTAATTTGTAAAATACAATTGAGAATAAAATTAGAAAATAGGTAATTAAAATAAAGATAACTTGAATAATCTAATGTTGAGTTTTATTGTCTGCTTTCTGATCTGCAACTCAAAAGTCTCACTGAAATCAATGGGATCATAGATCCTGTCCCAGGTCCAAATTGACACATTCCCCAGCATTAACATTAAAGGAATCCATTTGGCCCATCAGTCCACACTGACAACATTCCTTGGGGATCAATTACATTTGTCTCATTCTCACTCTCCTTATTTCTCTGTAGTTTATGCTCTCTCGCGCATGCCCACGAACCCATCTTTGATTCTTTTTTCCAGTGAATAAGTCACTAAGTTGTCAATTAAAAGAACCACTTAACCCAACAGGAGTAAAACACGAAAGTGTGCAGACATCATAGTCGAAGTAAAAGCACAATGCTGGAGAAACTCAGTAGGTCAAACAGTGTCCTTAATATAGCAAAGATTAGAAACAATAGCAACATTTTGGGCAATTTTAAGATGTGGGGAAAAAACTGGAGCCTCAGAAGAAAACTATGCCATCATCAAGACAACATTCAAACTCTGCACAGACAACACCTGAAGTGACACATGAAGCAGTTGTAGCAACATCTGGGCAAGTTGAGAAAAAATAAGTTCCACTACTCAAGGATTCTAGCAGAAGAGTAATTTCCAAGGTTGGGAACAGTTTGGGATTTTGGTATTTGATGATGTGCTGAACCCCTCAACTTCCTTTCATTTAAGCAGGTGGATGATTTTTAGTCATTTTGGCTTTGCCAGTATTTACCTCCAAAATTCAGACTCAAGCTTAAGAAAGAACAGCTGAGGATTTTCTTTTTTTCCATTAGACTTCTTGATTCATTTGTAAAGAATCATCCATCCAATATATCTGAAGCACAGCCTCACCAAAGATGAGGATGCAGGCTTGTAGAAGTGAAGACACTTCCCTTGAAAATGAGCACTTTTGCTGTTATTTGTCCATAAAATTGTGTGGTTTAAATTTACTTTTAAATTGATTGCTTACTTGTTTTTCTCTGAGCTACCATATTTTCCATGTGTTGCGGCTTGATGATGTTAATCTTTGTGGTAGGTATAGAAGCTGTTTCTGCTCTATGTCTGGTACACCACCACATGAGATGAAGGTTCAACTGCGGTATATGATCGTAGTGTATTCGCAAGTAAACTCACAGAAAATATAATTTTGTCGATGAAAGCCCACCTATTGCAGAATGCATAATATGGGACACTGGGAGTAAGAATGAAAAATCACTTTAGTGCTCTTTACATATGCAGCACTATTTTACTGTTTGGATTAACAGATTCAAGAGACATTTGCTTGTTTTCATTTAGTATGGTCCAGCAAGTATTACAAAAAGGCTTTGCTGTATTGAAGTTTCAAACAGACTTTGTTTGAACGCCAGGAAGAATGATCTCCAAAGTGTCAGCTGAGAGAGTGCCATACTGGCTGTTGATTCAGATTTGCCTAGTACCAGACGTTTGACGCTAAGTGTGTTGTAATACTAATCTTTAGCCAATGCATTCTTCTTTAATATGCTTTTGTTTTGCAACCCAGGATAGCGACTTCCAAAGCAACAAGGCCGCTTTACAATGAAATACTTCAAGATATGGATATTCATTTGTAACAAGATTGTGGATATTCATTTAAAAAATACCCGAGATTTCCAAAAATCCATTAAAAATACCTTTTGTCTTTTATTTCATTTCCAATATTCTTTTGTTCATGCAAAATTGCATTTTTTTTTCAAAGTTCAAACTGTGAATACACCACAGATTGTCACACATCTGCACCACACACACAATCCATATGCTGGTAATATTCTGATGGGCAATTGCGAGCAGTTCAAAGCTTGCTGGTTTCTTTCTTCTCTGTCAGATTTTGTTCCTTTCAGCACAATTATAATTATCCTGTATAAGTTAAAAGGAAAATCCTTTTGTATTTCCTATTTTATACTTATTGTTTATCATTATTGCTCCTGCACCATTTTCTAGCAAGTTCTTTATTTCACTTCTACAACATGAAACCTTCAGAAATCCAAAGGAAGATCAATAGTAGCAATGCCTTGAAGGACTGTGGGTGGCCAGAACCCCACTGAGCTGGTTACCGAGTGCTGAATGGGAAGAGCTGAAGCTGGCAACAGTTAAAATCTGCAGGAAATCAGAGTCGAGGAGTAACACCCGGTTGCACAGGCATTGCAGCTCCATTTTGAAATCCACTTGGCTTGGTTGTTAGCTCCAGTTGATCAGACAGACTTCTTTGCTGCCTTGTGCTCCATCCCATGCTTTCAGGCCCCCACACATGTTCAGATGAACTGAATGACAGAGTGTTTAACTCTCTTGCAACCAGTTTCTTCATTAGGGATATAACTTTTGCCTTTTCAGTCATTTTATTTTGCCCTTAATTTATTTTATTTCCGTTTTTTACACCAATAAAATACATTTTCTCTTGCAGCAGTTTATTTTCCATTCCCTTTTTATGTTTATTTTCTTTGTTCTACTCCTCTCCTCTGCTATGCATTTTCTCCCCTGAATTGGAGTTGTAACATTGCCTAACCTTTTTTTTTTAATCAGACATCAATGACTGAGCTTGCCTTCCATTAAGCAAAATCTTTATGTGAAGAATTCTCATCCAAAATATTGACCTGCATTAGGTATGAAAATGGCAGTGTTTCCCCACATCAGTGTGGAGTATGGAAATCCCAAAACTTCAGTCAGTATTTCTAGCTCTTTTCAGATTACAGATTTATTGACATGTATGTCATACATACATGACATCACATACAACCCTGGGATTCCTTTTTTTCTGCAGGTGAGGCAGGAAAACCACTATTGATTGTGCAAAAACATGGTACACAGTTACACAAATAAACAAATAAAAAACTGTAAACAGATGGAGTAAGAGAGTGTAAGGTTTCTGTCCACTATTAATGGCAAGGAATCCACTGGAAAATCTTGGGCCTGTCAGATCTAAAGACAGTTTCCCCATCAATTTCAACAGAGGTGAATACTTCTGACATAATTTGTTTTGTAAAGTATTTGTCAAAACAGAAGTTGTTAATTTTTGATTGTCATTTTGTTTAAGTATTTTGGATTCCTTGGTACTTCTCAATGTTTTAAATGTTTTATTTTTTGCTTCTATGAATAATTTTTAAAATATATTTTCAATGTCAGAAACACGGAGAATGGTTGGTAGTTCTGACTGTTTTGGCTAAGCCTTGGCTTGGGGTTTGGCCAGCCATCAACGGTTTTGTGGCTGGGATGCATACTTCCACTCCTCCCCCACTTCATCACTTCACCTCGCAGGCTGTGGTTTCCGGATCACTGCAGGTGAGTTCAAAGTTTATTCGCTAATCAACCGCGAACTCAGGAATATTGCAAAGACTGTGGATTCTGAGCCAATGTAACAGGTAATAGTTTATTTTGAAGCAGCATGTTTTATAACTGATAAGATTACAATGATAAGATTACATTCTCAAGACATTAAATTAAATGGATAAGCAATGCCTTTTCATTTAAACCTGCTTTGCAAGTAAGGTACCCAACATTGTATTTCACTAATAAGGGTTGGTTGTGACAGTGCTTGTTCCAGGCCAGAATTCACCCAGTGTTTCCCAAAACTTCCCATTGGCATGTTTGCTCTGAAATAAGATTACAAGATTAAAAATCGATAGTGAGCCAAGAGCACGTGTCACCAGCAGAAAAATTCTGGGTCTGTATCTATTATTTCACTCAAGATCAAATTAAATGTTGGAATTATTCAGCTTAACATGGATTGACAGATAAGGAAAAATGGAACATCAAACATTACGGTACAACCCTAACCCTAACCGACAACATTGGGCCAGCCAATGTAAACCTACTCTGCAGCAATCTAACTCTTCCTTACCTCGCCCCATAACCCTTTAGTTTCTTACTTTTATGTTCCCACCTAAGAGTCTTTTAAATATTCCTGATGAACCAGCCTCCACCACCACCCGAAACATAATCAGTAATGACTGGAACGTAAAATAGAAATTACAGGCATTATGATAAAAACATACAATAAACCAAATGCAATTAAAGCTACACTATTTTTAATGAATTGTTAATAAAATGACTGATTATAAAATATAAACGCAGCATCGCTCAGCACCACGAATTGATATGTAACATTACCACAGCTTCATGAAAAAAACATTTTTTTTAGAGTAATGAGGCAACCAGAAGTGAACACAATAGTGTAAGTGTGGCTAATAAGAGTTTTATGGAGCTGCAACATTACCTCAGCTTGAGGTCAATCCCCCAATGTACCAGAGATCAACATTCCCATTTTGAACTCAGTACGGGGATCATCTGAAATATGATTTCCTGTACTATACTGATATTGTATGGGGCACCAAAATATGGGCACTCAGTTAATGCAAGAGTGTTGTAACCCTACTTGCAAGAGTCATTCCAGGGTTGTTTGAGAAGGCTATCTTTGTACTTGTTTCAGTTAGCGTTAATCATCAAAGCAGCTGAGTCAGAACTTTGTTAGATTACTTGCGTCACTGTGAGGTGATGTGAAATCATAAGGGTGAAAAGCAAAAGACAAAAAATGGAATCCAAATCTGTAACAGGAGGAATATATAACCATATAACCATTTACGGAGCGGAAACAGGCCATGTTGGCCTTTCGAGTCCACACCGGTTCACTGATTTTGTGCGCCCTCTTCAGGCAATGGTCCCGATGGGTTTGGCCCTCGAATTCCAATTGATATTATAAAATGGGACTTATGTTCATTGTCAATAGTGCCAATGACTTAAAAAAATTACTGAATGGGACAATTTGGGAAAAAAAATCCTTAGCATCATGCTCTATGACTGTTGGTGGGGCTGCTAACTGAGCAAGTTAGAACCATTAACCAATTGAATTACAGAACCCAGAACTTCTTTCCCCATAACCCTGCAAAGTATTTTCACTTACACTTCTCCGATTCCCCTTTGCAAGCCCTGATTCCACTATTTTGTTTATATAAATAGTGAGTTCCACATTATAACCACTCTGTAAAGAAGTCTGCACATATCCTTCCTATATATTTGTAAATCTGTGTCTTCTGCACATGAACCATCTGCTAAAGGGAGACGCTTACCTCTATCTATCCTTCCTAGACCAGCAATGAGGTGACAAATACCTTGAGATAACAAGGGGAAAAAATTACAATTCTCACAAAAGAACAAAACATAATTCCTAAACATTAGGTGTGTGGCAAAAAAAAAAGAATTTGTAGTTTTGAAAGAGGCCAATAATACTATAAACATTCACAAAATATGTAACATATGAATACATTTTAAAATATATTTCAAAACAGGACATACCTAAATCCAAAGTTTTGAAACCCATTTCGTAGTTATCTAGAAAGACTTCAGTATAGTGGATTTTCAGGAAGTACACAATTGACTTTAAAAATATTTCTTTATAAGCAATGCAGCTGGTGTGACACAAACTCCTTGATTGAAAGGGAACTGAACCACAGGAAGCCACACAAAGGGTCACGTAAAAATCTGAGCTATGGATGGAGCATGTAGACATAGAAGATGGAGTCATCTTGCTGAGACCCAACATCACTTCAGAAAATAATATTTTTGGACATGCAGTTCAGAAATAACAACACAATAGTCAACAACTAAATAAAGGGCAGCAATTAGTCATTTGTTGTCATTTTTAATTCTAAAATTTTGTTTGTGCAAGTAAGATAAAGGATCCAAGATCAAGCAAAATGTAATAATGAATACTATATCTGAAAAATTGAACAGAGGGAACCTTATTGAATCATCTTGGAGAAACAACACATTGCTATGTAACAAGTAGCTCTCCCCCTCAAAAAAAATTCAGAAGTGATTTCCGCATTCTACAAAAAAACCACTGAAACAGACGTTTATTTAGATCCTCTAACTTGCCCTGTAATCTGTTGTAGTCCAAATACACAGAAGATCATGTTTGGTTTCATTTTCTATTTTTGCTTAATGATTTGCCTTAGAACCAAATAATATCTAACTGGATATTATGTACTAGGCATGGAGCAGCAATTTTCCAATCCCATTTCAAATGCAGGGTTCATTGCCAGTGAAATGAAAATAGATGGTTATATTGGTATGATGCTACACTCAATACCACCTCATGGAAGTAAAGGGCCAATGAGCTAGCTTCTATCACCGGGCAAACCTTGGTCTATCTCCACTGTGGTACTTTAATTAGAACTGTTAATTTGCTTTTGAAATATTGTTAATTTTATTTTGCTTTTTTATAAATACTGTGCTATGGTTTGATATCTTTCTTGAAGCATTACACATAAAACTCATGAGTACTTAAATGATAACAATTGACAGTGATGGATATTTTACCCTCCAATGGATTTTCCTCCAGAGTTTCTAAAATCAATGTTTCATTTGAATTGCTCCTAATGGAAAGTAGTTGAATTTAAAAATAAAAAATGCAACAAAAACTTTTATTGTCATCACTCTTACAGACTTTTTTTTCCTGGTATATATAGATATGTCTGTTGTTACCAGTACACCTACCTCTATAGAAATGGGTGCTGCCACAAACTTGCATAGTCATTTTTTTTTAGTGCAATAGTCCAAGTGGATAGGCGTATGAGACCATCCAAATTCTACCTTGCATTCTTCAGATTCAGACTGAACAGTGATTATTGGGTTCTTTTTAAAACAATTAGATATATTAACTAAGCAACTAGCACTAAGGACAGAACATACACAGGCAGACCTCAAGGAAATGCATCCATCTTGAATCCACTAAAGCTGTAACAGCATTCACAATATGCAGCATTCCCCAGCTACTATACACTCCTTCTCTGACTCCTTCTAGTGGTAGCACCCTATCACTACAATCGGGATTAATGCAATGCCTTCAGCATGGGAAAAGATCCCAAGATACTTCACAGGAGGATAATCAAGCAAAACTTGACACTGTTAGAAAAGGAGAAATTAAGGTAAATTGGTCAAAGGGATAGGGTTTTACAAGAGGAATGATTGGTAGAAAAGAAGAGAGGTTTGGAAAGGAATCCCAGATCTTCAGATCTTGACAGCTGAAGACAGTTAAATTGGGAAACAATTTTACTGGGGATTCTCAAGAGTCCAGAACTGGAAGAACATCGATAACTCAGCAAGTTATATGGCTGTAAATAATTATAAGAATGAAGAAACCATCAAAACAATTTCCCTTTTTGATTATAGTCTGCTTCTTTGTGTAACTTCTGAAATGACATACACAGTTTACTTTTTGAATAAAATTCTAAATAAATGTAAAACTGAAGTGGTTCTGCATGTCCAAGATGACCAATTTGAATCATGAAAAATATTTCCACACATGTTTCCACTGTCCTAATAAATCCTGGCTCACAATCAGATATTTTTCCATTGAGATATACCATACTGTATTTTACAATGGAAAATTATTTCTTAGTGAAAATCAAATGACAATGTTAATACATTCAGGTTTACTAGATAGTTTAAAAACAGATCAGATCAGATTAATATACTGGATAACTTCAAGCTGGAAACAAAGATAAAGTCAGATTTGTTGTATCACATAGGAAGTTGGAGAAACATTACATTAAATTCAATTTAGAATGTTTAATCACATAATAATGCTGCTGCTTTGTGTTAGGTTAACAGATCGAAAAATGTTTTGTCACTGATTTTCATTTGTACTCAGGATCTGATGCCTCTTATGTCAGCGTCCAACAATAATTGGTCAGTATTGATGGATTCCTGTTGCATTGATACCACTTTTCCATCGCCATTTCTTGGTGAAAACTGACTGCATCAAGATCAGCAGGGAAGAAGTCCAAGAATAAATGCAGAAAATGAATTTTCAATGATTTGTACTTCATGGTTTTGTATGCTTGAAACATGTTGTCCATCAGCTGGATATAGTTTGGTGCTCTGTTGATGCCAAGAAAATTCTCAACCACATTTTGAATGTCTTCCAAGCACGTCCAGGCCTAAGACAACATTTGCATAGCACCTGCACTGAGTGCATGCACAGGCAAGCATGTAGTGGCCTAAACAGCTTGCTTTGTGGTCAATATGCTAGTAAACTTAAAAAAGGATATTTCAAAAGCAGATTATTTGTAAAAAATGGTAAGTGATGGGAAAATGTTACGGTGATTTTCATAATCTGCAGCTCAAAGTCCATAAAATATACTCAGAAGGGTTCAGGAAGCAAAAAGTTCATTGTTAAGTGTTATTTGAGGAAAAACTGTGCTCAGTTGCTATAGGAATGCATTATTGGTGTTCCTTTACTCACAGGGAACAGGCATTAAGAAGAAGGCTGAAGGGCAAAGCCTGATCAGAAATAAAAAGATTTATTTTCTCCCCACATTCCATGTTTCTGAACACAGGAACAATCACGTACCGTAATCTAGCATGGTGGCCATGGAGATTCAGAGGGATCAGACAATGGCTCCGATTAGTGAATTACATTGCCAACATCAAGTCTTGCTCTTCGGCTCTTATGCACTAACAACTGTCGCCCTTGGTTTGCTGGATCATAGAGTTAGCAGCACATGATGATGATGTCTGTCTATATACTACTTGATGTGAGCTGTAGGCCAACACCTGATTGGTGCAGGTACAAAAAATGCTGGATGAGGCCATTGATGTGTGACATTATTACCCGGTTTTCATTGTACCTAGGCTGGATCGCTGTGCTTGGAGAGAACATTGGTGTGAGGATTTAGGGCAAGTTGATTCCTTGATCCCGTGGTTCCAACCCTCTTGGCAGTTCTGGTTGCGGGACAAAACAGGGCGTTGTGTGTTTGCAATTATGAAAATCTCCTTGTGACCCACACATAACATTGGACTGGATTTTTTTTTCCTGTTGATTGAAAGGCACTGGTGCTTAATGGGAGCACTTATGGGCAAAGAATGTATTCAGTCATGACTGCACATATGGTCACAAGATCACATGACAAAGGAACAGAAGCAGGCCACTAGGCCCATCGTTCCAAAAGTCTGCGCTAAGCTACTCTACACTAGTTCCAATTTCCAGCCTTTTCCCCATATCTCTTGATGCCCTCATTAATGAGATACTTGTCTATTTCTTGTTTAAATACTCCCAGTGAGCTGGCTTCCACTGCTGTATGCGGCAGTGAGTTCGAAAGATCCACGACCCTCTGGGTAAATAAGTTCTTCCTAATCTCTGTTTTATATGGATAACCTCTAATTTTCAGACTATGATCCCTTGTGCTCGATTTACACACCAAGGGAAACATCTTACCCGCATCCATCCTATCTAAACCTTTCAAAAGACGAAATGCCTCTATCATAAACCAACTATTCCCTTGATTACAATGCGCTGGATACTACCTAGTCCTCAAAGCACATGAAATAATTTCTTCATGAATACAATGCCTGGGAAACCTCTCTGAAAGTGTGGGAAGCAGAAATTTTGGAGATATAACCAAAATCGCCTTTGATTATTGGGAAATGTCCTCAATAAAAAAAGAATGAGGAACAACATGACCATTCTAGGCACATGGAGAACAGTCTGGGTACAGGTCCGTAGCCAAGGATCTCCTTGGAGAATGTCAAATGCTTCAGGGATGACCGTCTTAGAAACCCATGAATTAAGTTTTTATTTTAAATCAAAGGGACGTCATATTGAATGTTTTAGCTTTGGCCTTGCCTGCATTGCCATTCTTCTGAGCCTACTTCTGAGATCCCTGTGTGATCAGACCACACCACCAGTAAATATTGCTGCTAGCAGTGTCATGACTGAGGTGGGCATTGAGTATCTCAACAGTTAAATGATATGGGAGAAAAGAGTTTTTTTTTTCAGATTTCCATCATCTGCAAAACTTTGCTTCCTGATTACTCTTTACAGCATGTCCTGTAAGTTACTATTGTATCAAGTGAATCCATGCAAGTTGATGCACAAGCTGAACAAGTAATGGGAGGGAAAATGCAAGCAAGAAATTGCCAGTAATACTGGCAAAGTATCAAAGTATGTGTCTTGAATGGTATAAAAGCAACTGGATTACAAATTCATACTTGTTTTTATCTATTTCAATCTTATAGTGGGATTCTAATAAACATAAATGAGGAAAAAAAAGTTCATCAGTTCACAAAACCCAGTATTATTCCCCCTATTGTGTTTTGTATGAATGTTGGCAGTTCAAATTGGCATTATGTTCCCTTGGTGCTCATTCTTCAGTGATATGACAGCTATTGATTCTAAATGATTTCCTGGTAGAAAGATTTAGAGTTAGCTGGTAAGAATATTCACTAATATGCTTGAGATCTGATTACTCTAAACCTCCCTCAGCTGTGCATTCCTTAAACTTAGCACATGTTAATCAGCACCAGGATCCACAATGAGGTTTTTTTTTCTCTGTTAGCTGCTTCAAATTACTTCTTTCTTTGCTGGTATGTGGAAAGTAGTAACTCATAGAAGTGTCTTAATTATAATAAGCAGCATTAGTAATATACTATAATTGAGAGAAGAAATCATGGGAGCTATTGATAGGACGGACAGTCAGATTATTTTCCCCAGGGCAGAAGTGTCACACACGAGAGGACAGGTAAGGGGGAGGAAGTTGAAGGGAGATATATGGGGCCAATATTTTACACAGTTGAGTGGTTGGTGTGTGGAACAAACTGCCATTTCTTGGTGAAAACTGACTGCACCAAGATCAGCAGGGAAGAAGTCCAAGAATAAATGCAGAAAATGAAGAATTTTCATTTGGTGGATGTAGCTACAATAGCAGCATTCAAGAGACTTCCAGATAGAAACATGGATACGAAGGGGATGGAAGGATATCTATCAAGTGCACGTGGCAGAGTTTTAGATTGATTTGGAGATCACGTTCAGCCAAAGGACCTGCTCCTCTCATGCACCCTTCTATGTTAAAGGCATATGACATTTTTTAGTGTATCGCAAAGCACTTTAAACTTAATTAAATACTTAAACTGTACCATAATGTAAGTAAATACAGTGATCATTGTGTATAAATACAGCAGTCATTTTGTACACAGCTAGATCTCACAAACAGTGAGAACTTAATTATCTGCTTTTGTGGCGTTATTGATATTCCCTCATGTGCAAATATATTTCCATTTCTAAAATAATGGACAGTGCTCACATCGATGCAAATCTTATAACCTGCTGGCCCACGCTCTACAATGTACTTGTTCCATTGCCACAAATGATCAGAAGCTCTCATTTTAAACTCAAATGAAGAATGCTACCATATTGTACTGTCCTACTTAATGTTTGCAATTTAAAAACCACAATAATGTTTATTCACTATGGTAAACGTCTGGCACCTAGTGGCAGCATCTAAGTAATACAGTAAAACAATGCTAAATGGGACGACATATTTTTTGACTCGGGACCCAAATACATTCAATTTTAAACCTTCCATTGACACATTTCAATAAATATTCAACCCCATGGAGCCAACGGTCCAGATCCTTACAATGAGTTAAAGAGGCAGTTATATCTTTAAAAAAAAATGGTGCACACACCATTGGGTTGGTATGATAAAAACTATCTGCTTCTACAATATGGAATTAACCTATGAACCAGTGGTGTTGTGCTGCCAGAGCTCACAGGAGCCCTACTTTGGCACCTCAGGGGGCAGCTCTGGCATCTCTTTGTCGCTGTTTGTGGTGAGCTCCAACACCTGAAAATTTAGCACTGCACCTTGCTATGAAATTATTTATAAAGGTGTTTTTGACTTCAGTAAGAATCATTGATGTAGAAATCTGCCTTCAAAATGTTTAGTGCCACAAAGGAAACATATGTACACACTATTGTATTCCAATATGAAAATGAACAAACAATATTACTTTTCAGGTTCCTCACTCAATCCAAAATTGCAAGCTGCTCCTTTTTTAAAAAAAAATTAATACAACAGATGAATTGATCATTGATTTTACATCTCTGGAATCTACTCTGACTGTTCACCCTCATCAGGCAGCAGCACACTTGCCTCTGGGTTCGAAGGATCTGCATTCAAGAACTAATACTGAAACCTTAACATAAATATCTAGGTTAATGCCCCTTCGAGGAGTTTGCTTTAAGATATGACATTAACCCAAAGTCAGGTCCTTCTGACAGATACCTGGTCATATGCCACCTATTTATACAGCAAAGGAGTCAGCCCTGATGACCTAAACCTCAACACAAAATAGGTAATCTGCTCAAAATCACACAGCTGTTTGCAGGAGCATGCTCAGTACAAGCTGGTTACTCAGTTCCTGATATGTCAACAGTGATTACGCCATCACACTTCATTAAAAATGTAAGTAGCTGTTAAAACTTGACAAGGTCATTGAGGGTGCTTCCTCAAATGCAAGTTTTCCTTTAAATATTGGCCATATCCATTTTAAATTTTCATTATACGATGAGATTGGTCTGGAGTTTAGTACATTGCTGAACATGGATCTGATCAAGTTTATCTTGTCACTCACTGAAAACTGCTTCTTGATCTTTAAACGAGTATCTTGATCTTTAAGCAAGTTAAACAAAGCAAGGGATGGTAGTGGTTTGGCAAGCAAATATTCAGAAGAGATGGGTGCTTGAATATCTTTTCAAGGGCAGTTTAACGTTTCCAGTAGCAACAGTAGTACATAGCAGAATTAGTTTGTATTGAAGAAAAAAAGCTGTAGTGTTTTTGGGTGCGGCTCGTGTGACAAAGTTACCAATTTTTAGTGGTGTAGATGGTATTAAGATTCAACCACATCATGTGAGCCTGGAGATGTGTGCAGGCCAGATGAAATACAGTTGCATCTTCATAATAATCTGGTTGCTTTTATGATCATTTTCACAGATTAATTGAATTTGATTCATCACAAACCATGATGGGACTAGTTTTTATCTGCAGTCTTTGTATCATTAGTTGAGTCCCATCATCACTATTGACAGCAATGTTTTGTATTGAAGTTCCCTTTGCAATGGAAATCACAAATCAGACCCAACACATTACAAAGTGTAAAGCTTGGTAAAACATTATTTGACTGAAATCAATAGTGTGTTTTCTCCAGACTGATAGAGCAAAATGTAAATCCCAACTTTATCGACTATCTAATCTGTCAAACTTGCATAATTACATCTTTTGTTACTTTGCTTTTCATTATTGCTAAATTTAAAGGCCACAGCCTCACACAGTAAAGGCAGATGCCTCTCTTCTCTTCTCTCCTTCCCCCACGTTACAAGATGTTGGTGAGGCCATGTTTATAGTAATGTGTGTATTTCTGGTCACCCAGATATTGAAAAGCACTTGCCTGCTTTTTGTTCATACCTTGATGAAGGGCTAGGCCCAACATGTTGGTTACCCTTTACTTCCTATAGATGCTGTGTAACCTGCTGAGTTTCTCCAGCACTTCTTTTGCATCACGTACCAACATCTGAAATCTCCGTAATGAGATTGTCTTTCCTAAGTCAAAGTAGAAATCACACCAGCCATCAAGTAACATTGCAAAGAGAGTGGGTACTGACAAATGGCACAGTGATTTAAACTATTGTTTATGAAGAAACTGATTCTCAGTGTTGCTTGAAGTGTAATTTCATATGGCCTGAGTGTCACAGGTTGGAAATAGGCCTTACATCCAGGAGCCAGGTGCTGAGGTCCCTTTCAAATTTTTCCCTCTCACTTTAAAACAATGCCTTCCATTTTGGATAATTGAATCTGATTTATCTATTCTTCCTATGACTTTAGGTACCTCCATAACATCACCCCTCAGCTTCCTATGTTCCAGGGAAAGAAGTACCAGCCTCTCCTGGTTGCATTCTCATGGATTGTTTCTGCACCATTTAGAGCTCAGTGTTATCTTTTCAATATCTGGGTGACCAGAAATACACACATTACAATAAACATGGCCTCACCAACATCTTGTAATGTGATATTCTCAAGTCCTATGCTCAGTGCCCTGATGGGTGAAGACAAGTGTGCCAAAGGTCTTCTTCACCACCCTATAGGTAGTGTTCACCACCCTACCTATATCACCACTTTCAGGGAACTATATACCTTTAATCCTAGGTTTCCCTTTTCTAAAACACTCTCCAAGGCTCTGCCATTTGTTGTGCCAGTCCTTCTGTCATCTAACTTAACAAATTACAAATATTCACACTTGTCTGAGTTAAACTCTATTGCCATTCATTTGCCCACTTCCCCAGTTGATCTAGATTCTGCTGTAATCTGAGTCAGCCATCCTTCTGTCTACTATACCACCACTTTTTGTACCATCCACCAACTTACTATCCACTGTAATCAAAAAAATGAATAAATATTTTGAAACCTGATATGCCTGCAGAGAATTAAAGTTATTTCTGTTAACCTTACAAAGTAATGCACTACAACATGTTACGTGTTTTTATGTACTGTATTGATATTGCACACTGCAATATCTAGCAACCAGTATATATAAATATATAAATGACACTACTGGTGCAGAATAACATGAATGGAAAATCATATTCCTTGTTCCTTAAGCCTTCCAAACAAAAAATGTTTTGTTGAGATTTATTGTAAAATTGTTTCAGTTATTAAAAGGATTGAATGTTCAATGTTTTCTCATAAATAATCATGATAAATAAATCCCCATTCCCATAAAAAGAGATTTGGGAAAGTATCGATGCAATCATAATTACCTTTGCTCCACAAGCATTCTGTGAGGTTTCAATCAGCAAATCAGATGAAGCCAAATGTTCACTCCTTCAAAATGGGAGTAAATGTTTGGAGCACGTAGATTAGAAATCCTGCTCAGTGGACTTGAATACAGGCCAGTGTGAAAGACAAATATATTTATTTGCAAGTTGCTGGGGTATCATCTGACCCTACTTTGCAAACTTAGGATATAAAGCAAGGCAACCTTTGCTCTGGATCAGAACTAACCTTACCATGACCAAATTTATTCAATCAATAACATGGCCTGTGTTCAAATATTTGCACAGAAAAGCAGAAAGAATTTATTTCTCCATGATTCACATTCAATGTTGCTTTATATTGTCAATTATATATTTGAACTCAATCTGTTGAGACACGAATATTTAATGCATTATTATAGGCAAAAGTTAGAATAGAAACAAATGATGTGCTTTTTTATATATTTTATTTAAGAAATTTAAAACCACATCAATATATACATACTCAATAAAACTACCAAAATTATACATGTGGTAAATATGTAAACCACCCCCCCTCAGAATATACCAAAAGGAAAAAGAAAAACGGTATAAGAAAAAGAAAGGAAGTCTGGAGAATGTCAAGAAAACATGACACCTCAATACTAATAATGGAGCAGGGGGTTACTAACAGGATGGGCTTTCAGATAGTCCCTCAAATTTTCAAACCAACATATTGTGAATATGGGCTCCATATTTTCCAAAATAATTGATATTTATTACATGAATTATGTTATCTTCTCAAGTAGAATGCAGCTATGTAGTTCAGCATGCCATCTCTCCATCCCTAAATCTGTATCTGATTTCCAAGTAATGGCTATGCACTTCCTGGAAACAGCTAAAGCAACCCGTAAAAATTCAATTTGATACACAGTTAACCTCAATTTAGGTCTCATCACTTTGAAATTACCCAATAAAAATAACATCGGATCCTGTTGGAGTTTAACCTTTATTATTTTCTCCAAAAAATTCCCTACCTCTAACCAAAAAGATTTTTATCCTAGGACACTTCCAAGTAGAATGCAAAAAAGAATCAACTTCCTGACCACATCTAAAGCAGAAATCTGATAATGGTGGGTTCAATTTTTTAAATTTTTGAAGAGTCAAGAATAATTGGTGCAGAAGAGATTCACTAGAAACTCTGAATTGAAGTACTTTAGTTATGGCAAGAGATTTTCTCTAATGTGAAGGAGTGACCTATTGGAGATACAGTATATAAAATTATGAAAGACATAGATATTGATATTCAGATTTTTTTCCCATGGTAAGGGTATCAAAAACAAGATGGTACATGTTTAAGATGAGAGGAAGGAATTTTAAAGAGGATTTGATGGAAAAGTTTTTTACCATAGAGAGTGGTTGACATCCGTAACACACTGCCAAAGGAGATGTTAGAATCAGCTACAATTACTTTGTTCAATATTTATTCAGGCATTTGAATAGGACAGGCTTGGAAGAATATGGATTGAATTTGGGCAATAGTATTAGTGTACATGGGCAAAACAGTCAGCATGGATGCAGTGGGCAGAAGAGCCTGTTTTCTATGCTATAACTATGACTTGACATGGCTAATGCCTTTGGACTTGCAAATGTTAACCAGCAAGATGATCAAGAGGGAAAAATGAAGTATAGCAAATGAGCAGTTCCCTAATCTACTGAAAATAAAATTCAGAACCTTTAGGTACTCCAGTGGATCCATTTTTGTATTCTCCCACCACATGCCATCATGTGCTGCTGTTGGCATATTTGCTAATTTGAAAACCCAAGAAACAGTGATCCATTAGGTATCCACAGAACCAGAGATCACCAGCGCTCACTACGCATGGCACCCAAGGCAGTGGAAGGTAGATGTGAAAGGAACTAAGCTGAGACAAGGACTGCTTTGCGAGAGAGTTCTTCGGCTTTGTCCAAGGTTCCTCTGTATATAAGACATCTGTAGTAACTGAGATGATTCCACACAATTTAAATATACAGTGCTATAGAAGGGGATCATGAAAAAATAAAGTTTCCATGGGATTCTAGAGTCTTTTTCATCTTCTTTAAAACTATGTTTTTTTTCCCCAAGGGACACCTTACAACAATGTGAACAAATGCTAATGTGACACTAGATCCCTTAAAATAAAGGTGGGCCCTCATTCAGGACTCTTGGGAGGACACAATATTTATTTTAACTTAAAACATGAACATTCTGACTGATTTTCCTTCATTGGTTCTCTTGTGCTGTGAAAATGTTCATTTGTGAGGGTCATCCCTTGCACTAAGTATGACAATATGACATTGGTTGGAATGACTAATATTTATTCATTCCTTGGATGAACCATCCTGATCATCTCATTGTTTCGTGTTGAGATGCCACTCTATCGTTCGAAGAGTGGTCAACTGTTGTGCTCTTCATGGTCCTCATAGTTTGGCATTACATACTCTACCATTTACTTTTTATTTAATTTTATGGAATATGGCTAACACATATATTCAATGTCCATCTCTACCCATCCTTCAGAAGCTGGTGGGGAGGTGGTATATTGGTGAGGGTATTCCCACATTGTAGCTGAGCAGAAAATTCCAGGGCTTTGACTCTGCCGTAAAAAAAAAAAGCCAATGTTAATGGATAACCAAGTCAGAAGAACACTTGGTTCAGAGAAGAATCTTCAGGTGACTATATTTCACTGCACTTGTTGCTCTTGCCCTTACAGGTAAAGTCTCTGGCCTGAGGCAGCAACTTGATAGCTGTAACTAGGCTAGGATGCAATAGCCTTTATCATTGATCAGTTTTCATGAATTTGAATCTCTCACAACTGCAGTAAGGAATTAACATTCAAAGGAAATCCTTGTACCAGTGAAAACAATCGTAAAGTATTATCATATTAAAAATAAAACACTTGGTTCAATGATATCCTTTAGAGAAAATATCCACTAGCTTTAGCTGGTCTGACCTGTGAGTAACGATTCTGTGATTAGTGTTGCTTAAAGTTGCTACTTGACTAGGTAATAGACAGCTTGCTCAATTTTGTCATGATCTTTGTGGGGGGTAACAAAGACATTGTAGAGATATGTGCTTTTCTCATATCTAAATCCAATACTTGGGATGTTGCCAGCTGATCTGGTTTTTTTTTAATTTTTACACTGTATTTAGTGGCAGTTCAATGCAACCAAATGGCTTACGCAGTGAGTTTGGCAGAATTTAAGAGTGAATTTAAGGATGATTGGTTTTCTTTCCGAGTGAACATTAGTAAATGATTTGGGAGTGTACAACAAGATCTTCATAGTCACCGGTAGTAGTAAGGTTTTTCTTTCTTATAAATGTTATTAAATTCAAATTCACAAATGATTAAACAGAACATCAAATTACTAGCCCAATACTATGTACTTTTTCATTCTGTGAGCTTCTAAAAATGCTAGTCCTCGAAGATTTGGAATTGGTTCACAGGTAATTGTTCTTTCTATTCTCCCCATTCTAATTCATAGAAATGTACAGAATCAAACAGAGACAGATCCTTCAACCCACTGAGTCAACGCCAACTGCCTATTTACACTTGGAAAGTGAGCACCTGGAGGAAGCCCATGCAGTTACAGGAGGGATGTACACACTCCTTGCAGACAGTGTCAGATCCCAATCTGGGTCACTGGTGCTCTAATAGTATTGCGCTAACCACTACACTAACTGTGTGACCCCAATTCTTCTTTACCTGAAAAAGTAATTATTTTCCTCAGATTATGAGAGCCAGAACACTGAAATTGTTTCTTTTTTTAATTTTTTTTGGCATATAGTAGGTAACAGGCCCATGCCACCCAAAAATCCCTACAACCATTGAATGTTTTTTTTTAAATGAAAGGAAACCGGAACACCAGGAGGAAACAGATGCAGACGTGGGGAAAATGTACAAACTCCTTACAGACAGTGCCGGATTCGAAACTTGCTCACTGGCACTGTAATAGCTTTGTGTTAACTGCTGCGCGAACCATGCCACCCTTCCGTTTTCTTCCCACAATGTTAAAACTTTATCTGCACAAACTATAAATGCAGGATTTTTGAAAATCTTTTTCTCATTGCCTAGTCAAATTATGATGATTCACGGTTTCCTCTTGCATCATCAGTATTTTTGTCCAGAATGAGAACAATTTGACTGCCTCTCTCATGCACAATTTGATTGCTGTCTGTTATTTTCAAATCAGGTAACTACTCACAGAGAATCTGTACAATGAATATGATTCTTCACTGAATCTACTTGCTGCAGTGATTTAACCTAATTGTTGCATGTAAAGGAAAATATAAATTTCATTTGATTATTTGATAAATGTCATTGCTGCATCCCAAATGCTAGTATTGGCATATGGTGTGAGGCAGCAAAGTTAAAGAAGAAGGAGTGCTTGTGAAGTCGTTCACCTTCTTTCACAGTGTTGGCTCAAGTAGAACCTGAGAACCTAAGGGTAAATTAAAGATCAGGTAAATCTGACAGAAGGGGTAGTTAGGGTCAAGTTAATGAACACAGTGATTCGATGGCCTGAAGTGTGTTTATTTCAATGCAAGAAGCATTTTGGGTAGCACAGATGAACTTTTCTATTGTAGCTACTACAGAAACTTGGTTGAGAGAGGGGCAGGATTGGCAACTCAATGTTCCGGGGTTTCAAGAATTCAGATGTGATAGAGGGCGATGTAAAAGAAGTGGGAGATGTAAAAGAAGTGGGGTATTATACAAATTATTGTGGAGAATGTCACAGCCGCACTCTGAGAAGAGGTGTTGGAGGGCTCATCCATGTTGCCTCAAAATTGTTGTTAATACTATGCTAGAGTTATACTTAGCCACTTAGCCAACAGGTAGGAAAACAGATTCTGGAAAGACTAAAAAACAACAGGGATGTTGTAGTGGGAGAGTTTCATTTCTCAGTTATTCACCTGGATTTCCTTTTTGCTAGAGTCTTGGAGCAGAATTTGTGAAGTGCGTCCAAGTGGGGTTTTTTTTTGTAAAAGAATGCAGATAGTCCGACTTAGAAAGTCCTTATAGAGGGAAATGAGCCTGGCCTGGTTTTCCCACTTCAATATTAATATAAGAACAAAAGAATTAGGATTAGGATATAGGATTAGGCCATCTGGTCCGTCAAGCTGGTTCCGCCATTCAATCAGGGACTCATTTAAGGACTCTTTTGCACTTGATTGACTGTTTTCCTCTTTGTATTGCACAATCCGCGTTTGTTTACATTTCTTTCTTTATTTATATGGTAGGTTGAGTACAGTTTTTTTCCGCACCAGCGATAAGTGGTAATTCTGCCCTGCTGGCAGGAAAAAAAAAGAATCTCAGGGTTGCATATAATGTCATGTTTGCACTCTGACAATAACTATCTGAAATCATTGCAAGAACACATTGCCACCTCACTGCAATTTCGGCAAACTTGCCCAAATTCACCTATTTCCTTCTGTGGGCTCCTGATCATGGTGGGAAACTTGCTGAATATTGCCAATCCGTATTAGCAAAGAAGCTTAAATGGGAGGCTGTTCCCCTGTGGTTTTACTTTAAATTCTTAATCTTTAACACGCGATCCTCTTAAAATAAGAGGGGTCGCTTGTCAAATTGCCAGCTCTGATCCTGTCTGCTCCGGGGCTTCCATTCCCCGCTGCGGTTCCAGGGCTGCGAACGGACTGTGCTCCAGGACAGACTCGATCTCTCACACACACACCTTCTGACTGTCAGCACGCATTCCAGTTCCTCCCCTCATCACGCTGATCTGCTTATTCGCCGCGAGAGAGAGAAAGAGAGAGAGAGAGAGAGAGAAAAGTTACATTGATTTGAGTGCTTTCAATCTATTTTGAGACTATCTTTGGAGAAGGATTGATGCTGAGAACTTTTAAAGGAAGTTGCAAAAGTTCAAATAACCTGTCAGGTGTTGCAGCCCCCTTATTTGAAATGCAAGTAAGGACTTCAATTTGGAGGCTGCGTTGCCTTGGACCCAATTAACCTTTAACTTGCCTTCAATTTAACTTCAGTCGGGTCCCAAAGTGGCCGCACTTCCCTCAGGAGCGCTTCGATGCCATTTCTCAGCTCCTTCTCGTCCACGAAGATATCGAGATGTTTGGTTCTAGGGACCGAGCTGATGCCATCTGTCCTCTCCATACTGTTCATAGCAACGGCCACTCGCAGTTCGAGAGACTTGCCTTCGTGCGTCTGTGTGCTTTTCGTGTTGTGACAGTGGCAGCTGGTCCCGGCCACTGACCTCCAGCTCATGGCAGCGGCAGGCGTTCCCCAGAGCGGACACTGCTGGACTCCAGCAAGAGCCACCCTGAGGCAACCAATTCTTACTTCTGGATTTGCACTTCAGCACGTTCTTCTCCCAGAAGTGACAAGCGATTACACCCACCGAGCATTTCTGCAGCGATGTCGGATCCACTAATTTCGTTCCAAAGCTCAGACTGCATCGGTATCTCAAGCACCACAGACACTCAACCATAACCTAAGGAAGATAAACGCGCCCCTGAACTGTGATATCACCACCTCTCAACAAGCATGCCAGCAATCTGGAATAATTGTATCCAATGCCAATTTGACACAAGTAACCCGTGAATTTAATGTTTACCCAAAAATATCTCTGGACATGAATGGGATCAAGCCACAAATTAAGAAATTCCAGCAGGGGTAATAAGGATAACGAAAGTACAGTGGAACTTTGGAAGCCATCCCCATGTATAAGCAAGAGGAAATCTTGCTGCATCTGTACAGTGCTCCTGATGAAACCATGTTTTGAGTAGTTCTTCCATTTATGGCCTTCTGAGGTAATTGCATTCAAAGTGGTCCATTGATCAAGACAAAGGTTCAGCAGAATGCACTTATCTTGATCCCAGAAGAATTAGAAGTGGTTATTTCAATAAGCAACTCAGAAATGGTTGACAGTATAAACGTTGGTGAGGATATGATGTCACAGGCAGGCATAGATGAAGTGGGCTGAATGGCCTATTTCTATGCTCTGTGGCTTGATGGTGGACAAACCTGAACCAATCAGCAAAGCATAAGAAATTCCTCCACTATATCATGGACATCAAAACTGCATGACGATTCTCCTCCATACTACATGTGAACATTGTATAAAGTACAAGGGTGTGGCAGCCTGTCGCAGCGGGGATCGAGCCGGCGCACCGGGCGGCGAGCACAACCAAAGGCCAGCAGTCTGTGCAGCAGCACCAGCCCCAACAAGCGAACCAGCAGGTGAACAGCAAGGGCATCTTAAAAGCCAGTGACCCCAAAATGGCACTGGCCTTACTGTGCAGCCAACAGACAGGGACAGCGTGTAGGGAAGAAGGGCATGATAATGCAGGAAAAAACCCACTATTGTTATGCATGGAGTGACATCAGCCAAGGGGGTCTACGGTGGGAACAGTGCAAGTATAAAAGTCGGGCCAGAGCCCTAATAAGACTCAGAGGTTAACCTGACTACTCTTTCGAGTACCACATGGCTACAAGGGTATAAATTGCACAGTTACCAGAGCAGTGGTATTGAGTTTCTCCAATTTCAGTGCTCCCTTTTGATTTTTTGCAAGTTCTCACAATTGTCAATATGTAACCCAGCAGATTCAATCTCTGCAGCTATTTCTTAAAGTGATGCACAGCATTATAAGCAACACATTTCCTGTTTTTGGGGGGTGTTTCAAATAAAATTATAATGTGACAATGATGGAAGTGTTGATGAGAATGCTCCCCATGTGAAAACAGTGATAGGAACACAAATGTTCTTTGCAGACTTTCCAGGACTACAGCTTTGTCCATTTCTGTATTAGAAGCTGCCTTAACCACTGAGTTCTTCCAGCATCTGATTTTCATATTTCAGATTTAGGTTTATTGTCAAAACACCATCCAGTGGAGTGACTTTGTCACCAACATTGAAGTCCTCGAACAGGCGGAGATACCAGCATAAAAACCATGCTGTTGAAGACGCAGCTATTCGCTGGGCAGAACATGTCTCTAGCATGAGGATCATCACCTGCCCAACATTGTGCTGTATGGTGAACTCTCCTTTGGCCACTGTGAAAGAGGGGCTCTGAAAAAGAGGTTCAAAGACTCTCTGAAGAAATCCCTTGGTTCCTGTCACATTGACCACTGCTAGTGGTCTGCTCTAGCCTCCGATCGCATTGCCTAGAGTGACACCGTTCACTAGTCAATTTCCTCCTTCAAGAACAGATGCAGGGCTGGCCTTGAGGACAAAAGGAGGTGGAGGAGGAACTGTGACACAGCAGCGTTAAACCCAAAACAGAACTTCCCTTGCAGCCACTGCGACCAGATGTTTCAGTCCTGCATTGGTCTCGTCAGCCACCCGCGAGCCTGCAGCAGACATGGACAGCTCTCTTCCTTAATCTTCATTGTGAAGCCAAGCCAATAATGACGATATCACATACTACCTTAAGATTCTTTTTCCACCGGTCAAGGCAGAATTGCCACTTAGTGGTAATGCAAAAAAAAACTGTACTCAACGTACACATGTAAACAAATAAAGAAATGTAAACAAACTGATTGTGCAATACAGAGGGGGAAAAAAATCAATGAAGAACAAAAATAAGAGTCCTTAAATGATTCTCTGAGTTTGTGGTTGAGGAGTTTGATGGTGGAGGAGGGAGCAGCTGTTCCTGAACCTGGTGGTGCAAGTCTTGTGGCACCTACAATTCTTTCCTGATGGCAGCAGTGAGAACAGAGCATGTGCTGGGTGGTGTGGATCCTTGATAACTGCTGCTGCTCTTCGATGGCAGCGTTCCCTGTAAATGTTCTCAACAGTGGGGAAGGCTTTGTCTGTGATGTTCTGGGCAGTGTCCACTACCTTTTACATGGCTTTACACTCAGGGGTACTGGTGTTCCCATACCAGACTATGATGTAGCTGATCAGCATAATTTCCACCATAAATATGTAGAAATTTGACAGGGATTCCAATGTCATAACAAACCTCCGAATCTGCTAAGGAACTAGAGTCACTGATGTACTTTCTTCATGTGTTGTGTCCAGGAGAGATCTTTCAAGATAGTAATGTCTAAGAAATTAAATTTGCTCACCATCTCCAATTCTTATCCCCCCCAATCATTACTTCATCCTACACCTCTGGCTTTCCTTTCCTGAAGTCAATAATCAGGTCCTTAGTTTTGGTGACATTGAATATGTGGTTGTTGTTAGTGCACCATTCAATCCAGTTTTCAAACTCTCTACTGTTTACTGATTCATTCCACCTTTTTTATACATCCCACCTCTGTGTATCGTCAGTGAATTAGTAAATGGTATTCATTGTCATAGGTGTATAGCTAATTGAGCAGGTGGCTGAGAATGCAGCTCTGTGGTGCTTTGGTACTGATGAAGATTGTGGAGGAGATGGCCTTACTAATCCTCACTGATGGTGATCTGAAGGTGAGGAATCAAGGATTCAATTACACAGTGCGGTATTGAGGCCCAGATCTTGTAGTTTGTTAATAAAGTTTGAGGGGATGATGAGTGTGGAAGCTGTAGTCAATAAAGTGCATCTCATTGTTTACTCAAAATTCCAGCATTTGCAAGTTTATGGTAAACAAGAGAGATTGCATATATTGGAAAACTGGAGAAAAATACCTAACAGGATACTTTCCTAGCAGGGGAGTATCGGTGATCATGATGGCCGATCTCCCAGGACGAGGCTATCCCAATGCACTTCGGGTGTGCTGACACCTGCGATGTCCCCAAATGCGGGATACTCGACTGCAAAATTTGTGGTAGTGGGGGACTGCGTTCACGCTCTAAATTATTTTAAAAATAAAAAAAAATAAAAATAAAAAAAATACCTAACAGGGATAGAGCTTCCCCTGTCCTCACCTACCACCCCAGCAGCCTTGGCATCCAACATATTATTCCACCAATTCTACAACATACAATTTCCACCACCAGACTCATCTTCCTCTCCCCTCCCACCTTTCTGTAGGAATCTCTCTGTCCAAAATTGCCTTGTCCACTTGTCTCTTTGTAATATTTACTCCCTTGGCACTTATCCCTGTAAGTGCCGCACTTGCACTTACACCTCCTCCATCACCAGCATTCAGGGATCCAAATCATTCTTCTAAGTGAGGCAAAAATTCACATGCAAATCTGTAGCTGTCATTTACTAGATTCAGTGCTCCTTCCTTTACATCAGGGAAACTGGAGGCAGATTAGGGCATCACTTAACTAATCGCTTTCACTCTGCTCATCCACAACACCCAAGATCTTCCAGTAACTAGCTACTTTAATTCTACTTCCTGTTCCCATGCAGACATGTCTGTGCTTGGCCTACAGTACTGCCAGTTGGAGCCACTGGCTAATTGGAGGAATAGCTCCTTATATTCTATCTTGATGGTCTCGAACCAGACAGCACCAATTTCTGGTAATCCCCTCTTTGTTTTCTCCACACCCCCCATTGTTTTTACTTCTTTGTATGGCCCCTTCCTTCTGCTTTCCCTTTCTTCATCCTCTCCTGTCCTATCTACCAGCCTGTCACGCACATATTCCTTCCTCCGGTTGCCCGCCTCTTCCCTTCCTCCTATCAGGGTGCATCTTCTTCAGCCCTGTCCCTCTTCCTCTGATCTCATTCTACCTTCTTCACCCTCTCACCCTCCTTAACCCACCTGTATTCACATATCACCTGCCAACCTGGGCTCCTGCCCCTCTCTCCCACCCTCTTAGTGAGGTGCCTACCTGTTTCTTCTTGCTATTCCTGATGAAAATTTTCAGCCTGAAATATTGACTGTCTATTGCATGGCATGGATGCTGCCTGATCTGCTAAGTTCCTCCAGAAATTTGTGTTTTCTGGAGGTTTGCATTTCTCTTCCACACAGAGGGCTCTTCTTCCACAATCACTGTAGCAATTCAAGGTAGCAACACATCTGCAGCTTCCTAAGGACAATAAACTATGGATTTGCTCTGATGCCCAACATCCTGTAAAATAGAAAACAGTAAACACTTAGCCAAACTCCATGAGGAAAATAAAAAGGCACCAATTACTATCCACACCTTGAAGGATGCAATGAATTCCTTTGTGTGTCTATGAGTCTTTTGTTCAAATGTACAAAAGGTCTCATGGAAGTCAATATCATTTTCTCATAATAAAATCTCAGACCCTTTGGGATATCCCATCATTCTCATTAATTCTGCATGCCACTTGATATATTCTTTCTTGATTTCTTTCTCACTATCTGATGAGCAATAACGATTGACCTGTAAAGTATAGAGATCTGTAAAGTATAGAGAGATTCCATGATTTTCATAACCTTTCTATTATGTCTGTCATCAAAACAACGAGCAATCAAAGGAAGCAAAAATGTCTTCTCCTAAGCCAATGTACACCACAATATATTTGGTTTTCCAGATCCTCTCATTGCAACATACACAGAGGTTAACTGAAGGTTGTCGGCCATATTTTTGGTTATTGATGATAAGAAGAGACTTTCACCTTTCTGTCTGTTCCAAAATAAAGGAAATAAATGCACGGCCAAATACTCTAATAAAGCATCTTGGTGATCTCTGATTTCCACTGACCTTTCCTTGCCCTGTTTACAATTTTACATTGAATGCATGCAAGAAATCCGATGCAGGGTTTCATCCACTTTTTAAACAAAAATAGCAGCACTTAATTGTTGCTATACAATTTTAACTGATGCATAATTAATTATGTTTATATCCATTATTACAGAGAAGTGAAATTAAATTAATCTTCAACTCATTTTACAAGGAGAGACTTATTCATTGCAGTACACTCACAATTAATAAAATAATAGTTAATTTTAGAAAAAGGTTAGGTCAATTAATAATTCTACCTTCAATTGTTGGAAAGATGCAGGTACATTCTCATCAAAGACTCTTACAAATCCATAATTCCTCAGAAGATAATGATTTCAAAGATTTGGTAAAAGATTACAATGCCCAGAATCAGGTCAAATTAAGAACAGACAGTCTGGAGAATGTGAAATATAAATAAAGATCTGACAGTAACAAAATGCTCAGAGAGAAATATTAAGAGAAATAAAATATGATAGAGATTAGAAACTATGCATGTTAGACACCCTGTCACCACAGCTGAAAGGATACAAGTGATTCCTTTGTCTATGCATGAGAATCATGGTCCAATTGTACAAAAAGGATGGAAACCATGGGCACATCAAAAAAAAAGCACTGAATGTCCACTTCAGGGCCGAATTAATATGGATCTAGATCTGGGAACCAATTTCATTAGTGACTGTCATGGACGAGAAATATTTCTTGAATCAACAATTTATATTGAGGATGGATATTAAGATAAATGATGCTTCAGTTTCTTCAGAAGGTGATTATAAGAAATCAAAAGTTTCAGAAAGAAGTGGAATTAATGTTTATTAACAAAAAAATCCTTTGCTGGAATTTGGAATTCTTTCTATCAAACTTTTGCTGAACCACAGTCCAACAATGCTTCTGTCCTAAAACTGGGTTAAAGCAGAGATTTGCAAGAAAAATAGAAAATACTCAGAAAAATTCAACAAGACCTGCAGCATCATGGAAAAGGAAACATGAGATGATTTCACGTCAGCGTCCTTTATCAGAATGAGTTTATAAAAGTCAGAAACTGTGTGTCTTGACCCAAAATTTCAGCCATTCCTCTCCTTCCACAGATGCTGCCTGACCTGATGAGGTCCTTCAGTAGTTTGATTTCTTGGGTAGATGGCATGATGGATTTGGTGTAAAGCGTGCAGTTCAGCGTGAATGATTTGAAGAAAAATACTATGTAAATCTATACGCCACCCACACTGACAATGATGTAAATGCTGTACTGCCCCACACTGAGTTATCTACAAACATTCATTTCTTTATTGTTGATCAAATGCATTAAAAAATGAAAAGTAAGATCAGGAATCCTACAGATCTGGAAAGTACTTGGGAACATTTGGACTCATAAACATGGAAACGGTGTAATAGAAATACTATAATGCTTCTAACTTCATATTGTCCATATAAATGAACTGTCTTGGGTGAGAAACCATAAGTTTGGCTACAGAGCTGTAAAGAGAGGTTGTCCCCTGGAAACATTTTTGATCTTTGAGCTCAAACTATAAACAGCTGGATCTGTGCCAGATTAGCCACAGATATTTAAAGTTATATCCCTACCAACATGTCACATTTTTAAAATGCTAAATCTACCATTCAGCTCATTCCACATATTAGAAATGTGCTCTGGCAATTATGGCAAGTGCAGCAAAGGTTTGTTCATCCTTGCATTGAGAGTGCAAGATCGGAGATCTCTATAACTCCTCATTTTCTAACTTTCAATATCTATTATACCCTCTTAGGTTACCAATAAACCCTGGGGATATATGGGCCAATATATATGTCCCAACACATAATGATAACTATTTATGGATTGCTGGATGTGGAGCAGGGAGGAGGTGAATGGAATTGAAGGGAATTTTGTCATCAAATGTCTTAATTTGGTCTGTGTGAAAGTTCCGTGTCCACCCATATGATCAGGAGCAGAAATCCTAACCATATTATATTTCCAAGGTGCAAATATCCAAGTATAACAAATATTCATTTATCTGGATGTGAAAAACTGATTTTGGCACTCTTATACTTGAATGCTGTCCAATACTAAGTTCCTGAAGTTAAGGAAGAAATTACTTTTGAAGGGCTATAGATAGTTCAGTCGCTTATGTTATGAGCCCAGAGGACCCAAAGACCCAGCAGCAATAGATATTCACCAAGACAAATAGTTACTTAAACAAAAGTTGCTTTTAATTATCTTTAAACATGAAAATAGAATCAAACTTTAACTTATCTTAACTAACCTACCTTAACTCCCTTCTAATTCTAAGCGCACGTGTATGTAAAGCGTGTGTAAGCTTTGGTTCACAGTTCAATCTTACTTCTTATTTCTGCAAGTTCACTGGTTGCAGGCAATTCTTATACTGTGCACAGAATTTAACATTTATTAAGTTCAAGGCTTTGGTACTTGAAAGGTAAATAATGTTTACTGCTCAGGAAAGTTCTTGTCGGTTTTCAGAGAGAGATTTGTTGTTCCAGGACACCCACAAGTGATTCCTTTTTATTCAGCCACTCCAGTGTCTTGCTGATGAAACTTGCCCCTTCAGGGTTCTCCAGATGATAACCTCTTTCTTTCAGGTCACCACAGAGTTCCTTTTTGTTTCGCTTATTCCAAGTGAAACATTAGACAGCCAGTCGTCTCCTCGTGTATGACCCACAAGAGCTTTGACCAGCCTGTCTTCCAAAAAGGCTTTCCACAAGCTTGCCAGCTTGTCGTGTTCCAGTCCCAGCTGCCTCTGCTGGCTGTAACTCTGTAGAATGATCCCCATCTCCCTCTCTCTCTCTCTCTCCCCTAGAGAGGAAACCTGTCTGACTCTCTCTGCCCACAAAACCACATGACCATCTCAGAACAAGTTCTCTTCCAGACAATCTGCAGCTCCAACAAGATTCCCCATCTGCTGCCCCCTGCAACAATAATCCATTAGTGAAGTCTCTTGAGCATTCTTCAAAGCTCTTGCAAAAGCTGTGTGGCCCCGATATGAATAGCATTAGCAGAGCTCCACTACCTCAAATAAGATCTGTTTCAAAGTGTTTGCATGCAACCCCTCCAACAAACTTCCCCCAATCTATTTCCCAAAAACACATCTATACACTCTGTCACATTTATATTTGGTTATACAGACATTATACTATTGGAAATGCAAATGAGCAGATACAGAAAATTGCTGAAGGTCTAAAGTCATTGGAATTATTTTTAGATGCAAAAATGGCTTAATTTACTGAAAAGATTATAGAGCATAGAACAGTACTGCACAGGAAAAGGCATTGGCCCATGTGGCTGTGCCAAACATCATGTCCAAATCAAACTAAAACTGCAGCTTACATTCAATAAATATCCCTCCATTCCCTTTAAATTCATTTTCCTATATAGAAATCTCTTAAATGCTACCATTATATCTGCTTCCACCATTGCACCTGGGACCTGCCTATCTCCTTTAAACTGTTCTCTCCTCGCTTTCAATGTCTGTCCTCAAAGTGCATGAACAGTTTTACCCTGGGATAAAGGTTCTGACTGTCAGCTCTATCAATGCCTCTCATGTTTTTAAAAGCCCTGCCATTCCCCTTACCTTTAGCTTCCCAAATCCAAACACTTGGATTAAACTCCACCAGCCATTTTCTGCCCATATCTGTGACTGTTCTAATTGAACCATTTTCTTGTCAAAAACATACTGCATTGGTCCTTCACTGCAGTTGAGAGTTCTAGGTTAATACACTTCTGTATTTTGTCTAACATAGGTTAAAACTTTTAAACGTAGACAGGAAGAAAGCAGCACAGAATGGAGCTCATCTGACTTGAATATCACTTCAGAATCTAAGCAGTCCATTAACTCCTCATAAAAATATCCTTTTCAATCCCTCCTGCATGTTCTTGAAGAGTGTGAAAATGTTTGAGCACATTTCAGTCAAAGATGCCCAAAGTTCTAATTGTACTGGAGTTGAAAAGATGGATGGGGGGCGTGGCAAGATGGCGTAGAGTCTAGACGTATGATCTTGACCTCTCTGGCCGGACTTTTAAGTACCCGTTTTTAACCCCTTGTATTCAAGTTTAAACCTCTTAAATTTTAGTTTAAAGTATTAAGGAACTGTTATGGCCATTAATGGTAAGAAGATTAAACCTCAAGTGCAGAAGAAGTTACATTTTCGAAGTGTTGAAGATTTGGGGCTTAAACAACTTGCTACAGCTTCAGGTTCAACTTCCTTAGTGCCTAAACCACAAAGACTGCCTGTGGGAGCTGAATAAAAAATGTCTACTACTCACCAAGTGAAGGATGGCACTGGAATTACCCGTTCTCTGGAGGAAGGTGCATATTCCCAAGAAGTGGATCCCGATTCTGGAAGCCTTTCGATTTTAACGGAGGGAGCACGCAGGAAGACTACCCCATTGTCTGAAATGCTTCAGGTAGCATTCCAACCTGAAGATATCAATTTCCTCCGTGATTTTGTGGAAAAACAATGAGCTGCGGGGTAAGACCGGCGTCGACCCCCTGAGGAAGTCGGGGTACCTTCGCTGGGAGTCCAGACCCGCAGTAAAACCGTTAAAATGCCTTTTGTTGAGTTGCAGCAGGAGCTGCAGTTACCTGGTTCGGCCACTACGTCAGAGAAAGCAGGGTTGAGCTTTTATGAGTTACAATGTAAGCAGTTAAATGCTGTCATTCAGCCTATAATGAATGACCTGGCTCAAATAAATGTTAGTATAAGTTCAGAATTGAATACAGTTAAAGCACGTGTGGAATGTAAACAGCAAGTGGCTTCTAATACAGAAAAAAGTGTTGAAGGTTGAAAAATCCATTATAGAATTGCGAGAACGTGAGAAGGAATTAGAGAAGAAAATAGATAACTTGGAGAATCAAAGTAGAAGGAATAATGTGAAAATTGTTGGTTTGCCAGAAGGTATGGAAGGACAAGATCCTCTTAGTTATTTTAACGACTGGATTCCACAAGTACAAGGGCAAGAATTTTTTCTGGAGGCTTGGTACTGGAAAGAGCTCATAGACCTTTAAGAAGAACACCTTTACCTGGTCAACCATCGAGACCTGTAATAATTCGATGTTTGAATTATTTGGTCAGAGAAGCAATACTTTGACTGGCAGTGCAAAATGCGAGACAATTACAAACTCCTTTATTGATTCAGAATAGCAGAATTTTTTTTTTAATCCTGATTTGAGTCAAGAGGTCATTCAATGTCGACGTCGATTTAATCCAGTTAAAGAAGTTTTGTGGCGTAAAGGTTATAAATCTACTTTTCGCTATCCGGCAGTGTTGAAGGTGTTTTATGGAGATTATCAATTTCGGTTTTTTGAGAATGATCGGAAAGCAATGATTTTTGCTGAGTTATTGCCAGATATAAGAGGACAAAGATGTAGTCCACCATTGTCTCCTAAAGAGAAATCTGGTTGTTCTGGAAACGGAAGAAATGGCAGAAATGGGAAAAACGGGAATGGAAAGAGTCCAACTTCTTTTGAAATGGGATCTCCGAGTTTGGAATCTCTTGGATGAATAGAAGAATTTTCTTATTCTTATTTTACTTTTTATGTTATTATGATATTTTGTTATTCTTTGTTCGGCTGGGGAGGGAGAGATTTGCTCTAAGTTCTATTAGTCATCAGCCACTGGTGGGTGATCCACACCCAAATTTTGTTTAGGGATTACTACCTTTTGGTAGTTTTTTTTTTGGGGGGGGGGTTTAAATTTTTTTTTTAATTTTCATTTTATCTAGCTTTTAATTTGTGATTTTTTTTCTCCTATTGGAGGGCCTATATACGTTGATTTGAGTTTTCGTATAAAGATATTATTGGTCTTTAGTAATATTAGTAGATATGTCAAAGTTGAGGTTTGCCACTTTTAATGTTCGAGGTTTAAGCAGTCCTATTAAGCATAAGCGAATTTTGGCGTATATTAAGAAAATGAAAATTGATGTTGCTTTTTTACAAGAAACACATTTGAATGTCAAAGAAAGTATGAAATTGAAGAAGGACTGGGTAGGGCATGTATATTCTTCTTCATTTAATTCCAGGGCTAAAGGTGTAGCAATTTTGATACATAAAAATTTATCTTTTGAATTACAATCAATAGAGGAAAAGACAGGATGTATTCTTAAATTGAATTGTAAGATTTTTAGTGAATTTTGGACTTTACTTAATATTTATGCCCCAAATGTAGATGATGAAATATTTATTTCAGATGCATTTTTATATCTGGGTCAGGCTAATGATGTTTTAGTTGGTGGTGATTTTAATAGTGTTTTGGAACCTTTATTAGATAAATCTCTGAAGAAAGTTAAGCAATCTAAAATGGGAGTTCAGCTTCAAGCATTGATGAAAGATCTTAATTTAGTAGATATTTGGAGACGTCTTAATCCGACAGAGAAAGATTTCTCCTTTTATTCATCTAGACATGAATTGTTTTCAAGGATTGACTTTTTCTTTAGTATTGGGACATTTACAAGGGAAAATACAACAAGCAGAATACAAAAGTAGGGTGATTTCAGATCATTCTTTGTTATACTTTACATATGCAACTTCTGAGAAAATTCAAGTGGCCTATCGTTGAAGGTTTAATACAATGTTATTAAAAAATACGGAATTTATTGATTTTTTGAAAAAACAAATAAATTTATTTTGAAAGAAAATTTCTAATTCTATTCAAAGTAAGTTTGTGTTATGGGATGCTAGAAAGCTTATTTGAGAGGACGAATAATTAGTTATACTTCTAAAATAAAAAAGAATCGATTAAATCAGAGTCTTGAATTAGAGAAACAGATTGATGAGTTAGAAAAGGAATTTCAGAAAGATGCTACAGAAGATCAGAAAATAGAATTATCTAGGTTGAAACTGGAATATAATACTTTGCAATCTTATCAATTTGAATGTATGATTAATAGGACTAAACAACGGTATTATGAATGGGGAGAGAAAGCACATAAGGTATTGGCATGGCAATTAAAGAAAGAACAGGTTTCGAGGACTATTAATGCTGTTAGATGGAATTCTCTTATCACTTATAAACCTCGTGAGATTAATGATGAATTTTGTTCATTTTATAAAAAGTTATATACATCTGAAGGAAAACAAGAAAATGGATCGATTGATCTTTTTTTATCACAGTTGAATTTACCGACATTAGAGGATGTAGATATACAGGAGTTGGAAGCATCATTTACTGATTCGGAAATTAAAATGGCTATGATGGAAATGCCGAACGGTAAATCGCCTAGTGACGATGGATTTTCGGTTGAATTTTATAAAATTTTTTATGATGATTTATCTACAGTGTTTGGAGACGTATTCCTTCAAGTTGGAGAACACTATGAATTACCTGAGTCTTGTTCTAGTGCTTTAATTACAGTAATCCCAAAAAAAGATAGAGATCCTTTGAAAGTATCTTCATATAGACCAATTTCGTTGTTAAATGTAGATTATAAAATAATAGCTAAAATTTTAGCGAATAGATTGGCTAAACTTTACCTAAGTTGATTTATATGGATCAGACAGGTTTCATAAAGAATAGATATGCCTCAGATAATATTTTGTGCGTGATTAGTTTGATTAATAGATTTCGACAATCTTTAGATCACCCGATGGTGATATCTTTAGATGCAGAAAAAGCATTTGATAGAGTTAAGTGGAATTTTTTGTTTAAAGTTCTGGAGAAATTTAAGTTTGGTCCTATCTTTATTGGTTGGATTAAGGCTTTATATTAGTAAACCGGTAGCTAGAGTATTGACATATGGCTTGATTTTGGAACTGTTTAAATTGACTCGATCAACTCATCAAGGTTGTCCTTAAATGTATTCCATTAGAAAAAATAACATATAATTTAAGAAATAGCATCACAATATTTGAACAAATATGGGAACCATACATGAAACACAATACAGAAATCCTACAACAGACCTCCACCACCTAAAATGACAGAAGGAGAAGACAACGAAATTAACTGACTCAGTATATAAAAGTAAAAGACAAAACTTTCTTGTTTATTTTTATAAAGTGACGAAATTGTTTAATGGGTTTAAGGTATCTTATAGATTGAACTTTGAATAAATGGGAAAGGGGTGAGGGAGGGAGGGAAGGGAGGAGGGAAAAGGGGAGAAAATGACACTGTATATATTCAAGAGAAAATAACATATGTATGTATTTTGTTCAGTATGGTTTATAGTGTGAAAATTTTTTTTAAATTTTTAAAAAGTTTGTCCTTTATCACCAGCTTTGTTTGCGTTAGAGATCGAACCTTTAGCACAGCTGATAAGACAAAATACACAGATACAGGGTATGAAGTTTTAGATGAGGAATATAAAATTAATTTATTTGCCGATGATGTATTGGTGTATTTAACAAATCCAGGACAATCACTTTTGCACTTGAAGGAGTGTCTGATACAATATGGATGTCTTTCTGGATATAAAGTTAATTGGGAAAAATTATTCCGTATTTACTTGATAAATTTTTTTTCGAGATTTGAATAAAATGGTTAGGGAGTTTTTATGGAGAGGTAAATTTTCAAGAGTAGTCTTGAATAAATATGAGTTAGGGGGATTATGTTTACCACATTTTCGAAATTATTATGAAGCAGCCCAACTTAAATTTATTAGTTCATTGATGGATTTGGAACGGCCCCCTAGTTGAGCCAAAATTGAGATGGCAAATATTTCTGAATTTGAAATACATCAATTTTTGTTTTGATGGAATATAAATTTGTTACAGCAACATAATGTGCATATATTGAAACATTTAATGAAGTTATGGATAAAGAAAAATAAAATGATAGGTTCTAGGGGTGAATTATCGGCTTTAACTCTGTTCTATAATAATCAACTTATTTCTTTTTCAATACACAATCGAAGTTTATTACATTGGAGATTTAAAGGTGTGGAAAATTTGGGAGATTGTTTTAAAGAAGGTAAATTTTTATCTTTTAATCAGACGAGGGACAGTTATGGTATTGATAAGAACTCTTTGTTTCTTTATTATCAAATTCGATCTTTGGTAAAACATGTGTTTTGTAGAGATATGCTTTTACCTGAAATGACTAAATTTGAGACTTTTCTTATGAAGGTACCAGAGAAGGGTTATATTTCATCTATGTATTAAATATTACAGGATGGTATGGATAAAAAGGGTTGGGATAAATCTAAAAGTAAATGGGAAGTGGATATTGGTTTTATTTGTTCTGAGGATGATTGGTTAGATATCTGTTATGATAGTGTAACTAGACTGATAATTGCACGCTATGTAATGATTAATTTTTTTGAGTTTTGTGTGCCCGATGGAGATGTGGGGGGGCTGGTAGTCATGGTGGGGAGCTGGCTGATGGAGGACCTCAGTTTTCTTCAGGCTGACTTCCAGGCCAAACATTTTGGCAGTTTCCGCAAAGCAGGACGTCAAGCGCTGAAGAGCTGGCTCTGAATGGGCAACTAAAGCGGCATCATCTGCAAAGAGTAGTTCACGGACAAGTTTCTCTTTTGTCTTGGTGTGAGCTTGCAGGCGCCTCAGATTGAAGAGACTGCCATCCGTGCGGTACCGGATGTAAACAGCGTCTTCATTGTTGGGGTCTTTCATGGCTTGGTTCAGCATCATGCTGAAGAAGATTGAAAAGAGGGTTGGTGCGAGAACACAGCCTTGCTTCACGCCATTGTTAATGGGGAAGGGTTCAGAGAGCTCATTGCTGTATCTGACCCGACCTTGTTGGTTTTCGTGCAGTTGGATAATCATGTTGAGGAACTTTGGGGGACATCCGATGCGCTCTAGTATTTGCCAAAGCCCTTTCCTGCTCACGGTGTCGAAGGCTTTGGTGAGGTCAACAAAGGTGATGTAGAGTCCTTTGTTTTGTTCTCTGCACTTTTCTTGGAGCTGTCTGAGGGCAAAGACCATGTCAGTGGTTCCTCTGTTTGCGCGAAAGCCGCACTGTGATTCTGGGAGAATATTCTCGGCGACACTAGGTATTATTCTATTTAGTAGAATCCTAGCGAACACAAAACTCAAAACGGTCAACCAGTTTACCTATCTCGGCTGCACCATTTCATCAGATGCAAGGATCGACAATGAGATAGACAACAGACTCGCCAAGGCAAATAGCGCCTTTGGAAGACTACACAAAAGAGTCTGGAAAAACAACCAACTGAAAAACCTCACAAAGATAAGCGTATACAGAGCCGTTGTCATACCCACACTCCTGTTCGGCTCCGAATCATGGGTCCTCTACCGGCACCACCTACGGCTCCTAGAACGCTTCCACCAGCGTTGTCTCCGCTCCATCCTCAACATCCATTGGAGCGCTTTCATCCCTAACGTCGAAGTACTCGAGATGGCAGAGGTCGACAGCATCGAGTCCACGCTGCTGAAGATCCAGCTGCGCTGGGTGGGTCACGTCTCCAGAATGGAGGACCATCGCCTTCCCAAGATCGTGTTATATGGCGAGCTCTCCACTGGCCACCGTGACAGAGGTGCACCAAAGAAAAGGTACAAGGACTGCCTAAAGAAATCTCTTGGTGCCTGCCACATTGACCACCGCCAGTGGGCTGATAACGCCTCAAACCGTGCATCTTGGCGCCTCACAGTTTGGCGGGCAGCAACCTCCTTTGAAGAAGACCGCAGAGCCCACCTCACTGACAAAAGGCAAAGGAGGAAAAACCCAACACCCAACCCCAACCAACCAATTTTCCCTTGCAACCGCTGCAATCGTGTCTGCCTGTCCCGCATCGGACTTGTCAGCCACAAACGAGCCTGCAGCTGACGTGGACTTTTTACCCCCTCCATAAATCTTCGTCCGCGAAGCCAAGCCAAAGAAGAAGAAAGAATGATTAATTATAATTTTTTACATCAATTATACTTAACACCTGAAAAACTAAAAAAGTATGATTTTCATGAATCAGATTTGTGTTTTAGATGTGGTAATTCTGTTGGAACTTTTTTTCACGCTGTCTGGTCATGTATATATATATATATATACAATCTTTTTGGAAGAAAATTCAATTGTTTTTAGAATACCTGTATAAGATTAAAATACCTTTAGATCCGACAGTATTTTTATTGGGCAATTTGCAACCTCTGAAAGGATTGGGATTAGATAAATCTCAACTTGCTTTTGTATATTTAGCATTATCTGTAGCAAAAAAATATATTGCTAGTACGTGGAAAGATACACATGATTGATATTAATATTGTTTAATAATGGAAAAAATTACATGTTTCATGTGATAACTATAGTTTTTTTATTAATGTGGTTGTTATATTCAGAATATTTACCTTTTGATTTACGTTGATTAGATCTCAATATGTATGTTTAATTTTTCCTTAATTTTTTTTTTCTTTCTTTTTGGCTCTCCTTAGGAGAGCTGGCTGAAGGGGGGGGAGGGGTTCTTTTCTTTTCTATAAAATATAACGTTCATGTTTATGGTTAATTGTTGTATATGTTATTTACTATTTGTATTTTGAATGAATAAATAAAGTTTAAAAAAAAGAAAAGATTGATGGTAGGAAATCTGATAACTCATTTAAATTTAATTTTTTAAGTTTAGACATACAACATGGTAGGTAAGAGGCCCTTCCAGCCCATGCCACCCAAATATTCCAATTAGTGCAAGGTCAGCAATAAGCACTGTGTAGTTTGTCACTGTACATTATATGTCTACATTTTAAATGAAGACAACTTAGAAAGCTCATCATTTATCTTTGTGTTTCATATTTAGCAGCTTTTCGTAAATTTGAGTCAACCTGTCTCAATTATGTCAGAAGTAACATCTAACTTTATTGGAATATGTTGCACTTGGATAAATATTTATAAGGCTTAACGTGTATGTTAAGTGGGTATTACTATGTGAAAACTAGTAATAATGAACAGAACCAAAATTCTGTCATAAAGAGCTGAACAAGAACTATTATGGCCTACAAGCTTAGGCAGATGTTATACACATTAGGGAAATAAGAAGTGCAAAATTATATAGCAGTACACTAAACATGAAATTCATACTCATCATGCAAAAATTATTTTTAATATTGTGACTTTAGAAGCACTAACTGCAGAGCCCACAGCTTACCAGAGAAGAGTCAACTACCAAGTGTTTTTTTATTTTAAATAATCGCGAGCCTCACAGTCACATCAGCATGCCTCACAAAGGGGAGTGATGTCAGCGTGCCTCACAAAGGGGAGTGATGACAGCGCGCTTCACAAAGGGGCGTGATGTCAGTGCGCCTCACAAAGGGGAGTGATGTCAGCGCACTGCAGAGTCATTGTCTCTCTGGCCACAATGGGATGAATGGTCATGAGTGGCCGGTTGAAATACTACAAAGTATGTTATTCTGGTCGTGGCCCATTGGAACGTCGGCTAAGAGCAGGTCCCTAATAGCTATACGGAAAGTTGTATCTCCTTATCTTCTTGCTGGGCTATTGCAGGAGCCCGGAGATCCAGCACTGATCTCTGTCCTGGACAAAGCATCAGCTACGATATTGTCTTTACCAGACAAATGTTGCACATCAGAAGTAAATTCAGAAATATAGGCTAAATGTCTCTGCTGATGAGTTGACCAGGGATCCGTAATCTTGGCAAGGGAAAACATTAGAGGCTTATGGTCAGTAAACATGGTAAAATGCCTGCACTCGAGAAAATATCTGAAATGTTTGCTGGCCAGATAAAGTACTAACAGCTCCCAGTCAAAAAAGCTGTACTTTAATTCGGGCAGGCGTAGGTGGTGGCTGAAAAATTCGAGAGGTTGCCAGTGACCACTGATTTTCTGTTCTAGGACTGTGCCTACGGCAATGTCCGATGTGTCTGACTTGAGTGCAAGCGGGGCGTGCATATGGGGGTGGGCCAACGTAGTTACCTTTGAAAGCGCCTCTTTTGCTTTGTCAAATGCTTCTGTGGCCTTTGTAGTCCAGAGTTTTTTAGGTTTGACGGTGAGGATGTGGAACAAGGGCTTCATGATCCTGGCAGCTGCTGGGAGGAACCTATTATAAAAGTTAACCATTCCCAGGAATTCTTGTAGTCTTTTAACTGTAGTGGGATTTGGGAAGGTCTAAATGGCTGATACTTCATCTAGAAGTGGGGTTGTGGCTGCATTCGAAATCCTGTGCCCCAAAAAGTCAATTGTGCTTTGCCAAATGCACATTTTGCAAGATTGATAGAAAGGCCGAAATCCCAAAGCCTCTGGAACAATTGTCTCAGGCATTGTCTGTGCTCTTGTGATGACTCACTGGCCACTAAAATGTCATTGAGATAAACAAAAAGGAAGGGAAAATCTCTTGTGATGGTGTCCATGAAATGTTGGAACATCTGAGCCGCCTTCTTAAAGCCAAAAGGCATCCTCAGAAACTCAAATAGACCAAATGGAGTAATAATGACCGTTTTAGGGATGTCCTCTGGGTGGACAGGAATTTGGTGATAATGTTTTACTAAGTCTACCTTAGAGAAGATACGTTTGCCATGGAGATTGGCGGCAAAATCTTGAATGCGTGATATTGGATTCCTATCCTGCACAGTTGCACCATTGAGGCGTCGGTAATCTCCACAAAGTCTTAGGCCACCAGATGCTTTGGGCACCATATGGAGTAGCAATGCCCAAGGACTATCGGACCTTCGGATGATGCCCAGTTTCTCCATAGTTTTGAACTCTTTTTTGGCTTGTAGTAGCCAGTCAGAGGCAAGTCTGCATGCCTTGGAATGTAGGGGAAGGCTTTTGGTGGTTAAATATTGCTGAACTCCATGATGCATAGAGAATTAAATGGAAATCTGGTGCAAGTAATTCAGGAAAATCTGCTAATAAGTTCGCAAAATCATCAGTGGTGAGTGTTTGCCCACGTAGCAGTGTCACCAGCCGATGACCTGAAGAAAGTGGGCATGTGTGGAATGTGGGGGCATGGACCAAACTGTGCTCTTTCACGTCTACCAACAAGTTATGTGCCCTCAGGAAGTCCGCTCCTAAAATGAGCTGTCCTACGGCCTCTAGCGTGAAAGCCCAGCGGTAAAGTGTGTCACCTAATACCAGTTGTATCAACCTTGTACCATAACTGCTTATTGTATTGCCATTGGCAGCATGTAAATCAGCTTGAGGCACTCGAGATTCCCACTCATAAGAAGATGGCAGGAAGATATTGAGCTGAGGTCCGGTATCAACTAGCAGTTTGGATCCATGCGCTGGTCAGTGGCATATAACAGGTCGGTCTGGTCGCCAACTGCCGAGGCCATCAGTGGCAGTTGACATTGTCATTTCCCTGGGAGTCAACCACGTAACTGCATGGTGGCACCCAGTGGCACTCATTCCTGTCCCAATTTGGTAGAAACACCACTCACTGTTCTCCAATGTTTTTTTCTTCCTCGGTAGATTGTGGAGGGCTGTAAAACTGGCGGCTGCATTGACTTGACTGTCCAAGGTGACCTATTGAAACTTTGCCATGGGAGGCTGTGGTATCCTGTGAAGTCAGTCTGCCTCCCTTGCCACTTCCTTTGGTTTGGAGAAGTCAGAAGAAGAGAGCAGCAGGACAATGTCATGAGGGAGCCATTTTAAGAAGGCTGCCTTGAACATTAAGCAGCTAACGCAAGCATTTCATTAATCAGTTCTGATGGCCTTAGGTTCCCCCAAATTGTTGAGGTGGAGTAAGCATGTGCCTCATGCCAGGCCAGATATGCCGAAAGTCATGAGGAGTGTAATGATATTGATCATGGTTGCAATGCAACTAGCAATGCCTTAAGGATTTAGATCCCATTTGATTATACTTGGCTGCAACAGGGGGCTGACACAGAGCAGGAGACACATAAGTAAGATCTGTAATGGAGGCTTGCAGCTTCATGACATGCCTCATGAGTTGTTTATATCAACTTTAAAGAACCTTTTCCTTCATCCATGTGTTGTCTATGAACTCACACATATGAATACAAAATGAAACATGGTGTCAGAAGTGGGATGAAGGAAATTAAAGGAATTACTTTAAAAGGTAAAATCTAAAGTCAGCAACTGATCAGTGAAGAGAAGCTAACAAAGTGAAAAATGGAAGGATTACATACACCAGCAAAACTTCAGCTGACAAGAAATGTGGCTGAAAATTGGAACAGATTTAATTTAACATTTTGGATTGTATTTAGTGGTAGTCAGAGCTGACGAGAAAAATGATAAAGTGAAAGTGTCAAGTTTTCTTACATATCGTGGGTGATGAATTCCTGGAGGTGTATAATAACTTCACATTTGCTGATGAAGGAGACAAAATGAAACTGGAAAAAAAATAATGGAACAGTACCTAAACATAACGTGATGTTTGAGAGGCACAGATTTTTCATGTGTACAGGAAACATAAGAAAGTATTATGTTACTGAATTGAAAAACAGAAGCAAAACATGTGAATTTGGTGGACTGAATGACTGGCTGATAAAAGAGAGAATTGTGTGTGGTTTTCCAGATAATAGTCTAAGGGAAAGACTACTGAGAGCAAAATCTAGAGTGGAAAAAGCCATTGCACTGGGTTGGGCTACAGAAACTGTAAATATTCAGGCAGAAGAGCTGTTCAGTGAAACTAGCTGCAACGAGGATGCAGTAAGCACGAATGGACATAAACAATTTAACAAATGCATGCCAATGTGAAAAGAGAGGTGTGGCCTGCAAACAAAAATGAAAGGGACAATTGAAAGCCATGTTGTCGATGCGGTGCACAACACCTACCAAAAAAGTGTCCAGCATATGCTATATGTGCAACAAAAGCAACCATTATGCCCGTTGCTGTAGGAACCAAGTGCAAGAAAGCAAGGTTCATGCAGTAGATGAAAGGGAGATAGAGGAATTCTATGTAGATGTGACTGAAAACAAGAAAGAAAACAGAGACTGGATGTTGAGATTAAAAGTAAATGACATATACATTTCAGTTAAATTGGATACTAGAGAATAAATTAATGTAATATCAGAAACTGATTTTAAGAAGATTAGACCAAGACCAAAGATGTATGGAACAAAAATGAAGGTGACAGGATATTCAGGTACTGATAAACCAGTGCAAGGAGAACGCATGGTCAAAGTGAAACACAAGTACAAGGAGGACATGCTAGCATTCATCATGGTACCAAAGGATGTACAGACAATTAGGATTGTCTAGGATTAACAGCCCATGAGAAACTGAACCTGTTGAAAAGAGTCCTCATTGTGGAAAGTGAAGGAGAGGCAGTCTATGATGAACTCATGAAGGAGTACAATGACCTATTTCAGGGTCCAGGCTGCCTTCCAGAAGAACACACGATCAAAGTGGAAAATGTGTGCCACCGATAATACATCCATGTAGAAAAGTTCCATTTGCGCTTTAAAAGCAACTAAAAGCAGAGTTGGACAGGATGGAAAGCCTGAATGTGATTCAGAAGATAGATGGACAAGAAGAACAGAAAGCTTAGAATTTGCCTGGATCCAAGCAATAAAGAGAGAACACTTCAAACTTCCAACGTGTGAAGAAATCATGTCACAGTTTGCAAATGCAAAGTTTTTCATCAAGTTAGTTGCATCATCAGGATTTTGGCAGTTGAAATTCAATGAAGCAAGTTCAAGACTGTGCACGTTCAATAGTCCATTTGGCAGATATAGATTCCTAAGGTTACCATTCAGAATTGTCTTAGCTCCTGAAGTGCATCACAAAACTATCCATGTGGTCCATGAGCACCTGGACAGATTTGAAACCTCAATGATGACATCATAGTATAGGGAACCACAAGAATGGAGCATGATGAGAGACTAGGGAAAGAGCTGGAAGCAACAAGGAAAGCAACCCTGAAGCTGAATAGAGAGAAATGCCAGCTCGGAGTGACAGAACTAACATTTGTATGAGACATTATTAGCAGTGAGGGATTCAGACTAGATCCCAGAAAGGTGTCCACTATTGGGAACATGCCAAAGCCACAATGCAAAAAGGACATAGAGGTTTAATGGAATGGTCAACTATATGGGTAAATTCACATCCAACCTCTCAGAAAAGGTGGCTTCATTGAGAAGACCAACAGAAAAGAACATTGAATGGGAGTGGAATCTTGAGCATGTAAAGTCATGGAGCGAACTAAAGAAACTGCTCACAGAGGAACCAGTTCTGAAGTTTTATGACCCAGCGAGATCCATCAAGATATCATCAGATGCATCACATAGTGGGCTTGGTGCAGTTCTTCAGCAAAAATATGATGAATGACAACCCACTGAGTATGCATTACACTCAATGACAGACGCGGAGACACAATACCCTCAAATTGAAAAGGAGCTGCTCAGCATCACATACGCCTGTGAAAGATTTCATCAGTTTGTGTCAGGACAAGTAATCAGTGTAGAGACTGACTTTAAGCCCTTGATTGCATTGTTCCAAAAGCCATTAAATGAATGTCCACTTAGAATACAAAGACTGATGATTAGGCTGCAATGCTAGACACTGAATGTGGTGTACACTCCAGGTAAGCTAATGTACAGAGCAGAGCTGTTGACACAAGAGACCCCACAAGCACAAAAATTAATGAAGACATGAAGGCCTTCGTGGACATTATCACAAATGCACTGCCCATATCAGATGCAAAAATGGAGCTCATAAAGTCAGAGACAAACAAAGATGAAACACTGAGACAACTGAGAAAAAAAAACAGAAATATCAAGCAAGCAATCCTGCAGAACCATGAAAGCCACACCCAGCACCAAACAGACCTTACCAGAAGGTTGGCACTGACCTATTCGAAAGGCAAGGGAAGGACTACCTTGTAAGTCACAAACTATTACTCCCTGTATCCAGAGATGTGTAGACTGAACACCACCACTGCAGATGCGGTAATAAAAGGTATGAAAGCCATATTCTCCAGATGTGGCATGGCAAGCGAAGTCTTCACAGACAATGGATCCCAGTTTTGCAATTTAAAGTTCAACAGTTTGTCAAAGAGAGGGACTTTGTACACACCACATCAAGTCTTCATTTTTCACAGTCCAATGGTCTAGTGGAAAAATCAGTACAGACAGTGAAAAGAATGATGAACAAGGCAAAAAACAGTGGAACAGAATTTTACCAGAGCATGCTAGTATACCGCACAATGCCACTCGAGTGTGGTATGTCACCAGAACAACTCCTTATGGGATGTAGGCTAAGATCAAACCTACCCATTCAGGAGAACCTCCTAAAAACAAAAGAGGGGGAGAGAGTGAGGAAGTTCAAAGAACAACAGAAAGAAAAGCAAAAGTATTACTTTGACAGAGGAACAAAAAAACCTACTGGAACTCTACACTGGTGACCAAATAAGGCTAAAAGATATTGGCTCAGAAGGGAACTATCCTTGGTGAAGTCCAACCAAGATCATACACCATTCAGACAGATGAAGGTGCTGTTTTGTGAAGAAATCATCAAAATCTTCAAATGGTACCAACCACAGTAGATGGAAAGACAGATACTGTTGAACAACCTGAATACACAACTGAGAAGACATCATCTGAGGCAAAAACTCAGATTCAAGGACAATCAATCCAGAGATTGTCAAGACACATGAATCCTCCCAAGAGACTCATTGAGTAAATTTAAAGTCTCCTGTTATAGAATGAAGTTGTGCTATCTTATTCACTCTTCAAGTTTTAGTGTATGTAAATATGAACACACAAAACAAGTTTTAAAAATGTTAACAATAATTGATAATAATGAAAATGTAAGTTCTTGGTGTTAAAGTTAAAATTGCAGAGTTATACAAAGAGAAGATGTTAGTTAAAAGTAAGCTACTTTTGTTTTAAGAAAGGGAAATGTAATGACAGTGATCATAGTTGCAATGGAACTAGCAATGCCTTAATGATTCTGATGGCCTTAGGTCTCCCAAATTGTTGAGGTGGAGTAAGATTGTGCCTCTTGCCAGGTCAGACATGCCAAAAGACGTGAGGAGTGGAATGATATTGATCATGGCTGCAATGCAACTAGCAATGTCTTAATGATCATGGCTCCCATTTGATTATAGTTGGCTGCCAGCAGTGGGCTGACACAGAGCAGGAGACATAGTATGTAAGATCTATAATGGAGACTTGCAGCCTCATGTGCTGTTTATATCAACTTTAAAGTAAAGAACCTTTTCCTTCATCCATCTATTACCTAAGAACTCATAAATACAAATACAAGATGAAACAAGGAGGTCTGCCTTAAAAGAACTGTATTGATCCTCCTCGGGTGGGTTGTTGATAAAATCATCTACCTTGGCAGCAGAATCTTCATCTAATGAGGCGACTACATGCCAGAATTTGGTGGCTTCATTTGTTATGTTCCTAATGTGGAACTGGGCCTCAGCCTGCTGGAACCATGGATGTGGTCTGTGAGGCCAGAAGGTGGGCAGTTTCACAGCCGCCATGTGCAGTGCAGTAGTGGCATCCATTCTACAGGCTTTCTTACCATCTTTCACTGTTGGGGCTCAAAAGACATTGAGTACCCATCGGGGTCACCAATTTAGTGGGATTAACTGCAGAGCTCAAGAAACAACAGCTACCAGAGAAGAGTCAACTACCAACTGATTTTTATTTTAAACAATCACACACCTCACAAAGGGGAGTGACGTCAGCACGCCTCACAAAGGGGAGTGATGGGGGGGCATGGCAAGATGGCATAGAGGGAAGACGTGAAGTTCCACCTTCCCCCAGTTAGACTTATAAATACCCAATTTTAATACTTGTAAAAGTGGTTAAAAATAGTATTTACAGACTTTGGAATAGTGGAGGATTGAAATGGCTACAAATGTGAAGAAATCAAAAGCTCAATTGCAAATTACCTTATAATTGCAAATTACCTTATAAAAGTGTTGAAGAATTGAGGTCGACCTACCAAGTTGAAGCCATGGAGTCGTCGATTGGAGCTCTCAAGCCTCAGAGGACTCAGGCTCAGCTAAGTATTATACGGGCACCAATCGCGCATTTGCAAGATGGCGCCGGTTCAGTGATGAGCTCGGCCGGCACTGACTCGCGTACCCGTGAACCCAGGCGTGCAGGTGGATCAGTCAAGCGAGGACAGACTTGCGAGCCCGCAGTATTGCCTAATGGTCCGGGGGCGCGCAGTATAGCGTCAGAAGATGCACCTGCATGGTCAGTGACTTGCCAGGCATTGTGCGGTGCGTCGCAGGTCCGTGAATTATTGGAAAAGGTGTGGGCTGTGGGGGAGCCCAAAAGACAGTGGGCTGATGAGGTCGGCATGCTGTTGACAGGTGCCCAGACCCGCAGCTGCACTGGAAGAGGAGCCACTGTGTTAGGGGAGGAAGAGAGACCAGAGAAGGTAGGCCTCAAGGGGAGTGATGGAACCTGGATTGGATTCTGTGTTTACAATATTGGAAGGGATTGCTCATCAAATGGAAAACATGTCAATGCAGATGTGTATTCAGATAAACCAAGGATTTATGGAAATGAAAACTAAAATGAATAATATGTGTGAAGAGATGACTTCTATGAAGAAAGATATGACTGTAGTTAAAACTGATGTTAGTAGATGTATAAAAACAGTAGATACTGTACAGGATAATTTATTTAAAATTGAAGAAGTTATTTTTGAATGTAAGAATCAAGTAGAGCGTAATAGAGAAAAAATGGAAAAAGTGGAGGACTCTTTCATGAACTGGAGAATTCAGAAGAAGGAATTATTGAAGAAGATTGATTCATTAGAGAATCAAGGTCGAAGAAATAATGTAAAAATAGTAGGTCTTCCAGAAGATATGAAGTTACCTATAAACCTCAGGAAATTAATGACCAGTTTTACTCATCTTATCAACAATTATATACTTCTGAGGGAAAGCAGGAAGCTGATTCTATTGGTTCTTATTTGTCTAAATTAAATTTACCTGTTTTAGGAGAGGAGGAGGTTAGGGAATTAGAAGCTCCATTTACAGATTTCGAGATTAAAGAAGCTATACAAGAGATGCCGAATAGGAGGTCACCGGGGGATGATGGATTTTCAGCTGAATTTTATAAAGTATTTTATGAAGACTTATCTTCGGTATTTGGAGATGTTCTACAGCAAATAACTGAGGATCAGGTGTTATGGGGATCTTGTTTGAGTGCTATAATTACTGTGATTTTAAAGAAAGATAGGGATCCATTGAAAGTATCTTCGTAGAGGCCTATTTCATTACTAAATATAGATTATAAAATTTTGGCGAAAGTATTAGCGAATAGACTTGCAAAATATTTACCTCAGTTGATAATGTAGATCAAACAGGTTTTATTAAGAATAGAAATGCATTGGTCAATGCATCTAGACAGCAACTCAACCACCCAATGGTGGTTGCATTGGATATGGGAAAAGCTATTGATAGAGTTGAATGGAATTTTTTATTTAAGGTGTTAGAGAAATTTAATTTTGGCCCTTATTTTATTGGTTGGTTTCTTTCTTCTTTGGCTTGGCTTCGCGGACGAAGATTTATGGAGGGGGTAAAAAGTCCACGTCAGCTGCAGGCTCGTTTGTGGCTGACAAGTCCGATGCGGGACAGGCAGACACGATGGCAGCGGTTGCAAGGGAAAATTGGTTGGTTGGGGTTGGGTGTTGGGTTTTTCCTCCTTTGCCTTTTGTCAGTGAGGTGGGCTCTGCGGTCTTCTTCAAAGGAGGTTGCTGCCCGCCAAACTGTGAGGCGCTAAGATGCACGGTTTGAGGCGATATCAGCCCACTGGCGGTGGTCAATGTGGCAGGCACCAAGAGATTTCTTTAGGCAGTCCTTGTACCTTTTCTTTGGTGCACCTCTGTCACGGTGGCCAGTGGAGAGCTCGCCATATAACACGATCTTGGGAAGGCGATGGTCCTCCATTCTGGAGACGTGACCCATCCAGCGCAGCTGGATCTTCAGCAGCGTGGACTCGATGCTGTCGACCTCTGCCATCTCGAGTACTTCGACGTTAGGGGTGTAAGCGCTCCAATGGATGTTGAGGATGGAGCGGAGACAACGCTGGTGGAAGCGTTCTAGGAGCCGTAGGTGGTGCCGGTAGAGGACCCATGATTCGGAGCCGAACAGGAGTGTGGGTATGACAACGGCTCTGTATACGCTTATCTTTGTGAGGTTTTTCAGTTGGTTGTTTTTCCAGACTCTTTTATATAAAGCTTTATATAAAAACCCAATTGCTAGGGTGGTGACAAATGGTCAAATTTCTTTACCATTTAAATTAATGTGGATGACTCGGCAAGGTTATCCATTATCACCAGCCTTGTTTGCATTGGCTATTAAACTGTTAGCTCAGACAATATGATGGAATGATAAGATTAAAGGGATGAGAATTGCAGATGATGAATATAAGATTAATTTATTTGCGGATGATGTGTTGGTCTATTTGACAGAACTGGAGCAGTCTTTGAAATATTTGCAAGATTGCTTGCTGAAATTTTGGGAGTTATCTGGATATAAGTTAAATTGGGATAAGAGTGAAATATTACCAGTTGAGAAGGAGACTATTCGGAATATAAAAATATTATAAAATTGAAATGGTCAGATAGAATTAAATATTTGGGAATAATAGTAAATGTAGATTACCAATCTTTATATGAATTAAATTATGTTCCTTTATTAAAAAGGATTAAAATGGATTTGATTAAATGGAAAGATCTTCTGTTAACATTAATTGGTCAAGTAAATTGTATTAAAATGAATATTTTTCCTCGAATCCAATATTTGTTTCAGTTGATACCTTGTTTACTTTCAAAGAGTTTCTTGCAGGATTTGAATAGCACGGTACAGGAATTTTTATGGAAGGGGAAATTAGCATGAGTAGCTTTACATAAACTTACATGGAAATATGCATTGGGTGGTTTTCAATTATCTCATTCTCAAAATTATTATGAAGCAGCTCAGTTGAAATTTGTTAGTAGATTGATGGATATGGACCAACTTCCAAGTTGGGTGGAGGTGGAAATGGCTTGTATTTCTGAAGTTGAGGTACATCAGTTCATATTTAAATGGAATATGAATTTATTGCAGGAATGTAATATGCCGGTATTAAAACACTTGTCAAAGATATAGGGTAAAAGAAATATAGTTTTAGGGTCGAAGGGTAAACTATCAATTCAAACTCTGTTATACCATAATCAACTTATTCCCTTTTCAATGTTTAATAATCATTTAAAGAGATGGAATTCTAAGGATATAAAGATAGTTCATGATTGCTTTGAAGAAGGACAGTTTCTTTCCTTTAATCAGTTGAGGGAGAAATTTGATATATCTGTAAATTCTTTATTTGTGTACTATCAACTCAGAGCTTTGATAAAAGATAATTATGGTGAAGAGATTAATTTACCTATGTTGACGAAATTTGATTTCATCTATACTAAATAAAGGTTATATTTCGGATATGTATCAATTGTTACAAGATAGTATGGATAAACTGGAATGGGAGAAATCTAGGCTTAAACGGGAAAGTGATTTAACTTATATTTTTCCTAAAGACCTTTGGGAGGTTATGTGTCATGACAGTGTAACTAAATTGACGAATGTAAGATATGGAATGGTTAATTATAATTTTTTACAGCAGTTATATTTGACTCCAGAGCAATTGAAAAAATATGGGTTTAGGAATTCGGAGTCTTGTTTTCGATGTAGACTATGTAATGGAACTTTTTTACATGTTGTTTGGTCTTGTGTTAAAGTGCAACCATTTTGGGAAGGAATTAGATTGGTCTTGGAAAAATTATTTAAGATTAAATTACCACTAGACCCATTGATTTTATTATTGGGCTATATGGTTTCTTTGGGGTTGGATAAATTTCAAATTGCATATGTACGTTTAGAGTTTTCTGTAGCACGAAAATGTGTAGCTAGTACTTGGAAAGATAATGTGGAGATTAATATAGTATGTTGGCATAATGAATTAAGAGCTTGTATTCCGTTGGAAAAAATTACATGTAACTTGCATGATAATTATTCCTTCTTTGTTAATATGTGGTCTTCTTATTTGGAATATATGAATTTGAAAATACTTTGAAATATTCTATATATTCTGTTTTGTTTTTGTATTTGGCACCCTTTAAGGGAGCTGGCTGAAGGGCTGGGAGGGTGGGGAGGGTTTTTCTTTATGTATCTAAAAATTTCTTGCTGTTGTTTGATTTTATTTTGTTTTAAAAAATCTTTTATTTAAAATTTGAAAAAAAAAACCCAAAGGGGAGTGATGTCAGCATGCCTCACAAAGGGGAGTGATGTCAGTGCACCTCACAGAGAGGAGTGATGTCAGCGCACCTGACAAAGGGGAGTGATGTCAGCATGCCTCACAAAGGGGAGTGATGTCAGTGCACCTCACAGAGAGGAGTGATGTCAGCGCACCTGACAAAGGGGAGTGATGTCAGCATGCCTCACAAAGGGGAGTGATGTCAGCGCGCTTCACAAAGAGGAGTAATGTCAGCGCTCCTCATAAAGGGGAGTGATGTCAGCACGCTGCAATCATTGTCTCTCTGGCCACATGCCAGCAGGAAAGCAACATAGTCCGTCTACGCACAGGGTTCTGCAAACGAAGGCTTCTCCTGGGCAAAGAAGGGGAGCCCGCACTATTCTGGCCGACTGGTACAGCAGCCAAGTAGACTATGTCAGCCCTCTCCCAAGCCAAATGAAAAAAGCCTACATACTGATGATGGTGGATACCTTCTCTGGTTGTTCCTGGTGGTGGAGGCCTGTGTGTGGGCTGAACAGGACAACACCATTCAGGGAATGAAATAGCACTCCTCCAGTCTGATTAGGGCTCACACTTTACAGGTGACAAAACTGGGTGACAGAGACTGGTATCCCATGGCTGTTGCACATCCCCTACCACCCGCAAGCATCAAATCTAATTGAAAGAATGAATGGTCTCCTCAAGCAAAAGCTGCACATGCTGACACCTGACAACACACTTAAGGGGTGGCTCAGCATGCTGCAAAGTATTCTAACATATTTCACAGGTTGCTCAAAGATCAAGGTTTAAAGTTTGTTTTAGAGAATAAATTAGAGGTGGTGAAGTGGAAAGGCTTTCAAAGGAAATTCCAAAACTTTGGACCTGGGCAGATGAAGAAACTGCACTAGCAACTGAATGATTAAATTTGGCCATGCGCAGATGTCTAAAATAAGAAGTGACATGAAATCCCCAAGAATTATAGCACTGGAACTGATCGCACAATAAGCACAACCATAAGGAATTTTTCATTCATTTGCAATATAAAAGAGTCCGGTGGAGTTTATCTCTTTGGAAATCATTGTTCAAGATTTTGTGACATTGCAAAAAGATTACACCAATGCTTCATATGTCTGATTACCAAAGGCATATCACTTTAGGTTTGGAAAAGACTTCCAAACACACAGGAAACACAATGGCACAACTAACGGAGCTGATGACTTATAGGGCTGGAGACGAGGGTTAATCCTTTGGCTTTGTCTGTGTGAAGTTTGAACATTCTCCTCGAGATCTTGTGAATTTTATCTGTGTGCTCTGGTTTCTTCTTATGTCACAAAGCTGGTCAGTGAATTGGGCACTATAAATCATCCCAACTGCATAACTGAGTTGTAGAACCTGCAGTAAGATATGGGAATGTGGGGAAAATAAATACAGGAATAATATGGGATTTGGAGAAGTGAATGTTTGATGATCAGTGCAGACTCAATGTGGCCTGTTTCCATGCTGTATCTCTCTGTGACTCTATTACACATGGCCACAAGCAGGAAATAATGCTCTTTTCACCGTATGTTATCCTTAGAGAATACAGCATTTCTCACATTGCACCGGTTAATTTTAATGTTACCAAAGAGTCAATAAGACAACAGATTTGGTCTGCTTTACCTCACATCGATCAGCAGTTCAGAGACAGAAATAAAATTTGACTCTCTTGCCTCTCGTTATTCTGAAGGAAGTTGCAGTTGTAAACAATGGTAGTGTTCGTTGCTAGAACCCGAATTTACAAGGCGTGGCATACTATTTCAGTGATGGATAACTGAGGTCTGTAGCTGTGGCAATCTGCAAATAGGCCAATGAGAAACACTGATAAAAAGTAACATTAATGGGAACCAAAATTCTGAGAAGGCAGTGCAGGGCACAATATAAGGAGAATTGATTTTAAATATATGTTTGAGACGAGATCTTGTGTCAGCTATTCATGCTTTAAGTGAACTGCTGATTGCTATGACTTAATTAATCTTGGTTGCGTTGCAGAATTTTTCATGCGAGTCTGACATAATGGTTTCACCCTTCAATCAATGGTAAACTGCTCAGAATCATGAAAAACTACACATTACTTTTAGGCTCCAATTCTGGCCTCGCTTCTGAAAGATTGACTGCTATTGGGATTAAACGTACAGATTTTCGCAGTTTTTGTCAAAGTGCATCATGTTTAATCGTGAGCTCATTTAATGGGGTTCTGAGAAATGTGGAGAATATGCTTATGACATTTCTTTCTCTCTTCCTCTTGGTCCAAGGGCCAGACATCACTCCATGCCAGGTCGCTATTGCGGACATTGCTGGAGGAGTCCGGGGTAAGCTGTGCACTACACTAAGTTGAGCCGTAGTACTGAAATTTATCAGTGCTTGCGGAGAGCCATACCTCTGTTGGTGCAGGGAATCAGGAATGTTTGAATGTCCCTGTCTCTGAAGTGTGAAGGTCCAATTCAACCTTACTCCCACATTTAATATCCACATTTAGGTGCATTGACAGTGCCAGTAGATTCATGGTCAAGTTTGACTCCAGAGATTTAAGCACCCAATCCAGACTATATTTCCTATGTAGTGCACCAGTCTCTCAGTACTATCTGATGAGGCATTAAACCAAAGCTTTTTGTCTACCTTCACAGATGGCACAAGAGATCTAATGGCACTATTTTGAAGAGGAATATATTCATGGAGTCATAGAGACTAATAGAGCAGAAACAGACTTATGGGCACAGCATGTCAGTGCCAAACCAATGTGCCCTCCTACTTTAGTCCCACTTGCCCATACCTCTCCAATCCCCCTCCCAACAATTTGTCCTGCATTCTATTCTCCTATTCCTGCTCAAGTTGCACTGGTAGAATACCTTGTGGTCCTGGTCATAAGGATTCCGTCCTTCAACCCACTTCATCCACAGCTACCTTTTTTGTCCACCTCTACTAATTTCATCTGGCTGCATGAGGAATGCTTCCTCCATGTCTATGCTACTTAAATGTCTGTCAAAATGCCTTTTAAACATAGTATCATATACGATTCCACTGTCTCCTCTGGTGGGGAGTTCCAGATATCAACCATTCTCTGTGTAAAATCCGCTTTCCCCTCAAATACACTTTGAAACTTCTTCCTCCCACTTTAAACCTGTGCCCTTTTGTTGTTGATACCCCTAGCATGGGAAAGACAATATACTATTTACCCATCATTGCCATTTACAATTTTATCTATTCTAATCAAGTTACATGAAACATTTTGGCACATCATGAGGTCATGAAAGACTTGATGGAAATTCAGGATCTTCCTTTCAGCAATCAAAATTGGATAATCACCAAGATTAGGAAGCAGTTTGAACTTTGCCCTAGAACTTGAGTAAACTATGAAATGTAACTGGTGTGCCCCTGAAATTGGTTAATTCAGTGAAAGTCCAAAAAGAAAACTGGTCAAAGATGTCGAAGGGTTGAGCAGCTTCAGTGGGGAAAAAGCAACTGCGGTTTTCTCAGGCCCAGAATCTATATCAGGACTGAGATCGGAGAAAGAAGTATGAAGAGAAGAGGGTGAGAGGGACCAGTCAGTGATAAATTGACTGAAGAACAGTGAAAGGCATCACCAGTTTCACTAACTAGCACCTATCACACCTCACTCACTGGCACAATTTGTTCAATTACCTCTTCAAGTGCCAAATGCCCCAACGATACTTTTGACTATGTATTGGAGCAAACTGTGCTGAGGTTCGCCAGATAAAATGTTGTTGAATTAGTGCACTGAAGGCAGAATTTATAACCATTTTTTGAATAGATATACTTACAAAGTATTTTGGAATATATTTGTTTATCGGATAGGAAATGATATTTTGGCGTAACAAGGATGTTGCTGACAAACCCCTTGTTTTGAGCTGGCATATATCCAATGTGTCATTTTGTGTATATTCTGTTCATTTGCCAAGCAGATGGAAGATAAATCTTTATGCTTAAATATTGCACAGATGCAGTGGTGTTACATGTTTTAGAGGATGGATTTGCCAAATTCTGGCATGGTGTGCTTCATTTAGCTTAGAGCAAGTGTGGTAAATGCTAAATAGAACATGCATATGCTTTATTTACCAACATAATGCTCTGCTGTGTTATTTTTACTTAGGTCTTAAAGGAGTACAAGGATGGCTACCTTGAAGGCTTTTGTTGATTCTGTATTATATGCTTAAAGTTCCATGAATTTTCTTTAATTATACTTCAGTTGTCACACAATGGGCACACTGGAGAGTGGAATGATAACATCATCCAGTATACTTATTAACTGCTCAGTACATTGGGAATTGTCCAAAAAAAAAGGATTTGTTTGGAATTGCCTGAGTTTGCCACATGACTATTGCACTATGGTGCAACAGGAAATCCGCGGCATAGCATTACCTATCCTCAATGTGATTGCAGTTCACCTTTCTGAATACCTCTAATAAATGATCACAAAATAATGCAAATTAGTTTTTGTAATTGATCTTTGCTCCATTTTTTTCAAGTTCATCAATGAATTAGAAAAAAAAGAAAAGATGAGGATATTTGTATTCAGATGATTGCTACAAAGAATTATATGCAGTGTTAATAGGCTGCCAATCTTCTGGTACCTAATTTCTGGTATGATCAAGATTAATTTTTCTTCAACCTCAATCAGAAATGTTTAACCATGATGTAAGACAATTTAAGAATGGAAAAGAGTAGTTGAGAATCTGAATGAATTCAGGACATTTTCAGTAGTGGCATTTTCCAAAACTATTCCCCAGCGCCTTTCATTTCCTAATCCAATTAATGGCAGGACCCTTAAAAGCTCTAACGTGCAGAGGAATCTGGAGGTGCAGGGTCCAATGCCTCCTGAAAAGTGGTTTATGCTCTAGTAAATAGGATGGTAAAGAGTGCAAGGAAGTCAAATTGCCACACTTGATAAATTGTGTGAAATTCTGGTCACCCCATGATAGGGAGAAATATGGGGGGTTTATAAAATGTACAGATAAGTGATTTACCAAGATACTGCCTGGTTAATGCCTTCTACACCTGATTTCACCCACTAGATCAAGGAAAAGCCTCCCCCATGTCCTCAGATTATCTTCTCCTGAGTATCTGAGGATGGTGTGTGGGTTGCCTTCAGAAGAGTGAATCCAAGCAAAAGATATGGCTGAGTACTGAAAACTTGTGCTGACCAGCTTGCAATTAAAGATACAATTCTGTAGAAACTCAGCAGATCAAACAGTGCACTTTATATAGCAAAATATAAAGGTAATGATGAAGTAAGGTAATAGCTCAAGTTTCATTATCTTGATGAAGGGCTCAAGCAGAAAACATTGGTTATGTATCTTTATCTTTGCTATATAACATACACTGAATGCCCATTCAGAGCCAGCACTTCAGCGCTTGACGTCCTGTTTTGCGGAAACTGCCAAAATGTTTGGCCTGGAAGTCAGCCTGAAGAAAACTGAGGTCCTCCATCAGCCATCTCCCCATCATGACTACCAGCCCCCCCACATCTCCATCGGGCACATTGAACTCAAAAGGGTCAACCAGTTTACCTATCTCGGCTGCACCATTTCATCAGATGCAAGGATCGACAACGAGATAGACAACAGACTCGCCAAGGCAAATAGTGCCTTTGGAAGACTACACAAAAGAGTCTGGAAAAACAACCAACTGAAAATCCTCACAAAGATTAGCGTATACAGAGCCGTTGTCATACCCACACTCCTGTTCTGCTCCGAATCATGTGTCCTCTACCGGCATCACCTACGGCTCCTAGAACGCTTCCACCAGCGTTGTCTCCGCTCCATCCTCAACATTCATTGGAGCGACTTCATCACCAACATCGAAGTACTCGAGATGGCAGAGGCCGACAGCATCGAATCCATGCTGCTGAAGATCCAAATGCGTTGGGTAGGTCACATCTCCAGAATGGAGGACCATGGCCTTCCCAAGATCGTGTTATATGGTGAGCTCTCCACTGGCCACCGAGACAGAGGTGCACCAAAGAAGAGGTACAAGGACTGCCTATAAAAAGCTCTTGGTGCCTGCCACATTGACCACCGCCAGTGGGCTGATATCGCCTCAAACCGTGCATCTTGGCGCCTCACAGTTTGGCGGGCAGCAACCTCCTTTGAAGAAGACCGCAGAGCCCACCTCACTGACAAAAGACAAAGGAGGAAAAATCCAACACCCAACCCCAACCAACCAATTTTCCCTTGCAACCGCTGCAACCGTGTCTGCCTGTCCCGCATCGGACTTGTCAGCCACAAACGAGCCTGCAGCTGACGTGGACATTACCCCTCCATAAATCTTCGTCCATGAAGCCAAGCCAAAGAGAAGAGAAAGAAGAAAGAAGAGATAACATATACTGTTAGACCTGGTTAGTTTCTCCAGTATTTTCTTTTTACTTCAATCATGGTGTCTGCAGACTTTTGTGTTTTCGTGTTTTTACTCCTGATGAACTTGCTACTGAATTCATGGATATTTTCACATCTCATTCCTGCAAGGTATGGTACCAACCTGTTTCAAACTGGCCTCAAACTGTGCCCAATAAGAGAGTGATAAGCTCCCAGTGGCATTCACATCCGCAGTGATGTGCTTTGAGAGGCTGGTGTTGAAGCATATCAGCTCCTGTCCTAGCGGAGACATGGATCTGTCCAAACGTGCTACCACAGCAACAGTCCTATGGCAGATGCTATCTCACTGTCTCTGCACAAAAGCATGAAACACCTGAAAGGCAAAGAAATATGCATCAGGATGCTTTTTAACAAAAATCAACTACAGTTCAGCATTTAACACCATCATCCCCTCAAAACTTAACAGCAAACTCCAAGTCCTGGGTTTCAATACCACACTGGTTTATTGGATCCTGGATTTCCATACCTCAAGGCCACAATAATTGGGGATTGGCAAGAACATCTCTTCCATAATCTCCATCAGAACAAGAACACCACAGGGTTGTATTCTTCGCCTCCTGCTCTACTCACTTTATATCTCTAACTCAGAACAACAATAACATCATCTACAAATTTGCTGACGATGTCATGGTAATGCATTGTATAAAAGGGGGCTATGTGTCAGCATACAGGAGGGAGTTTGAAAACTTGCCTGAATGGTGTACTAACAACAAAATCAAACTCAATGTCACCAAAAACCAAGGAACTGATTGTAGACTTTAGGAGTTGAAAACTAATGGTTTACTATCTAATGATCATTGGGGGATCAGAGGTGGAGAGGGTGAGAAAATTTATATTCCTAGGAGTTACTACAGGTATTTTGGAGATCCTTTCCTGGACCTGACGCATGAACATCATCACGAAGAAAGCACTTCCATGCATCTAATTTCTCAGGAGTTTACACAGGTTTGATATGACATTGAAAAGTTTGGTAAACTTTTATAGATGTATAGTAGAAAGTGTGTTGACTGGCTGCATTATTGTTTGGTATGGTAGGACCTATACCTCTGAGTGGAAATCCCTATAAAAGGAAATAGATGCAGCCCAATACATCATAGGCAAAACTCTCCCCCTATCAAGAAAATCAAAATGGAATGTTGCTGTTGGAGAGTAGCAGCAATTATCAAGGATACATACCACCCAGGACATGCTCTGATCTAACTGGACCCATCAGGAAAGAGGTATGAGTGGGACAAGACATGTTTAGGAACAGTTGCTACCCCCTCCACCATCAGATAACTAAACAAAATACTCAATCAGAAGCCCCTTTCACACTTGCCTCCCAATAAATCAACTGTTCAGTGTCCTGGGATAGCAATGGGGATTTGGCTTTTCACAAATGCTGACTCCTAACTGGGACACTGAACGCTTTCACAGTTGCAAGGAGCCATCCCAGGATAAGGACTGTTCTACATTCTACCCGTGACCTCATGACACATTGAGCAGTGGTGGACCTGCCCTAAATCCTGATCAATGTAATATGATTTTATATTTGAACAAACTTAATTATGCCAAATTATAAAACATATTATGTACAGCATATTATGAGCCCTTCAGCCCCTGCTGCTGTTGTGCCAACCTATATAAATCTTTATAAGGGACTGTGGGAAAGTACTAGCAATAAATAGCAATAGCAGATATTTTTTAAATAGCACTATCACGCACAATTTATAAATACCATGGGGGAAAAGCAATGGTGGACATGCTCTCCCAGAATTCCATGCACACCTGCATGCATGGAGCACTCATGGAGGTGTTTCTGTGCCGCCTGCCATTTTTTCCCATGGACTTTATAAATTGAGTTCTATAGCGCTACCAACTTTCCCATGCTGTTTAAAAATTGTCTGCTATTGCTATTTATTTTCTCTTTCTCTCTCTCCCCCCCACTGCAACTTTCCAACAGCATAATTTATAGTTACCTTCATTTTAATCTTTTCTTCCTTAACATTCCTGCAGTCAAGCAAAAATTTGGGTCATTTCAATCCCACAATGCAATTGCCTATTCTACACTTGCCCGATTTCAACGTCGCATCTAGAGACGCCAGGGATTGTACTGGGATCGAGGTCCTCAATCCCCCATGTGAGATGAGTCATCTGACACCAGCGTTGGGCAGATTTTCTCACACTAGACACTTTAAAGGCGAATTGGTCATTAATTCCTGGGACCACTTGCAAGTGTGAAAACGACTAGAGACTCATTTAAGGGCTCTTACTTTGCACATTATTTATTATTGAATATTTATTCTCTGTATTGTACAGTTTGTTTTCACTTCCTTCGTGTTTAACATTTCTCTCTTTTGTATTCATATATTTCCTTAACTTGAGTTTTGTTTTGTACTACCAATAAGTAGAAATTTTGTCTGGCCCACATAAAAAGAATCTCAGGGTTTTATGTGGTGTCATGAATGCATTCTGACAATAAATCTGACTTTGGATTTGAGGCTATGAGCTACAGGAAAAGGTTAGACAAACCTGGGTTATTTTCTCTGATTCATTGGAAGAGAGACCTATTGGAAGTTTCTAAAAATTATGAAGTTAGAATCAATCTCAAGGTAAAAATGTCACAAATTCAAGGGCATGCATTTAGGGTGGGGTGGGAGGCAAGGGTTTTTACCAAGGGTTTGTAAGTGCTTTGTGCCTGGAATGTGTTTGTGGGGGTAATTATTGAAGCAATTGTGATAGTACCATTTAAAAGGTTTCTTTTGTATCCCGTATATATTCTTAATTGTTCAAATAACACTAAATTTCTTCCTTCATAACAATCTTCTACATATATAATTCCTTTATGAGACCAAATATTTAAAAAAATAATTACTGATTGTATATGGAATAAGTCAATTTTGAGTCAGAGGCATTTTAGATAACACAATCCCCCATGTTCAAATTTCAATGTTTATCTTATTCCAAATATTAATCAAATGCTTCAACAAAGGGGTTTCCCTTTTACTAGATATTAATTTTGATTCCCATTTATATACAAAATCTTTGAGTACTGTCTCTCTTATTTTATCAATTTCTATTTTAATCCATGCTGATTTCAGTCCCTCTTCAAAAAATGAAGCAAGAAACCTCATTTGAGCCACCGTGCAATAATTTTTAAAATTTGGAAGCTGTAGGTCACCCAACTCAAATTTCAATGTTAATTTATCTAAAGAAATTCTTCACATCTTACCCTTCCAAAGAAACTTCCTTTCATATTTATTTAATTCTTGAAAACATTTTTGTGGTAGCAGTATTGGTAATGTTTGAAGAAAGATACTCTAGGAAATAAAAGATTTATAAGAGTTCTTGACAGACACATGAATATGCAGGGAAAAGAAGGATATGAAACATATGCAGGCAACAGAGTTTTGGTTTTATTTGGGCATCATGTTCAACACAGATGTTGTGGGTTGAAGGGCCCATTCCTGTGCTGTTCTAATTCCAGAACCGTTAGAGTTTGGAGGATTATAATCAGACAACCCATTATCTCTAAAAACATTTTTTTCAAGATTTGAGTTCTTGGGATTTATCACCTTTCAATCTTACCCAACCTCTCAGTGCACTGTGGCACACAAGAAAGACTGGAGATGCTAGAAAAACTGATGAAAACAAAATACAGGAGGAATGATTTGGGCTGAAAGGTTTAAGTTCAAAATGTCGACTACTGTTTACCTTCTACGGATGGTGCCTGTTGAATTTATCCACCATGTTGTGCATTTCTCCAGTGAACTCTCAGACTCCATTTCACCTTCTTTATCAGTTTCTTGATCCTTTCTGGCTGAGTTCTAAAATGCTCAAGCCCACTGATGTTTCTGACAACTCTATAAACGTCTTTCCTGGATTTAGCATTATCTTGAAATTCTTTTATTAGCCGCAGGTGAATCAATCTTTTAAGGCATGGGGCGGTGGGGGGGGGGGAATTATTTTTTCCAACGTATTCATTATTTTTTAAAATACGAAACACTTGTCCAGTGATATACATTTCAGCATAATCTCCAAATCTACCGTAGCCAACTCTCTTGACATGCCTTCATCATTCCCTTTGCCTAGATTTTTGATTCTAGTTTTGCTTTGAACCATGTCACTTTCAACTCAACATAAAATTTGATTATATTCACCAGTGTTTTTTGATATGTCAATGAACTGACCAAATTAAAGCTGGTAGCTGGAACTTACACATAGAACAAGTTTTAAAGAGCATTGTATAGGCAAACATGTGACTGAGACCAATCTGAAATCCCGTTTACTGATTTCCATGCGTGATCTATGAATGACCCTTGAGGGCCCTGTTGCGGAAAGCCATCACAGATAAGCTTAAAAATGACAAAACTATGGGTTGAGTCAGCTGCTTCTCTCTCTCTTTCTCATTAATTTACCTCTCTTTATCACTTAGTATATTGATACCTTCAAGAAGGGCTCAGGCACAAAATGTCAGCTACATATCTTTACCTCCTGTGGATGCTGTGTGGCCTGCTGAGTTCCTTCAGCAATTTTATGTTTTTACCTTCATTGTTGGCTTTCCTGTTCCAATATAAATCTGAAGATCTTCACTGACAATGCTTTGGCACAAAATTATGTTCATTGGGAAGTTGCTTGGGGTCACCCAATTTACCAATCTGATTTTTAAAAAAAGTTTGGACCTGAGAAATATGTTAGTACATTTTACTACATTTTTTAAAAATGTTATGTGATTCCAAGGTATTGTTGACTTTGTGTAATTTAGCAGACCAGCAACCAGAATTCTGGGTCGTGGACACAGAGATATATATGGATCCCACCAAGGCAGCTGGGAAGTTTGAATTCAATATTCTATTCTCACTAAGGCTCATCATGAAAGAACTCAATTAAGATTAATACCATTCTGGTTTACCAGTATTCTTATGCGATTTTACTTTTGTGACCCAGGAACCATAGTTTACTCCTAACTGCTCAAGGTAATTAAAGGGAGCAACAATTATCATTATTGCCCTCAATGCCCATATCCAGTAAAAGATTTTTTTTGAAATGACATGTTTAATCTGAGCTTAAAAGAATCTAACTGGTTTCTGATTTGTAACACTTTGATCCCTTTCAACCTTGGTATCATCTTCGTCTGTTGCTTCGTACATTATCTTTAAGCTTTCAATCCAACACAGGGTATAGGAACATCTTTAACCAAAATTTTGACCTGTCACTTTCCAAGTATAATGATTTATCAAATTATGCACATCAGTGGAACTGATAATAAATACTTAAAATTGCAAATTGTAATAAATCACTAACCCCCCTTTCTTACATCCTAATTGTCAATATTATAACAATTAGGTAAATAAATTGTTTTTGGAAATATAACACCCAGCCAGGGCTCTCTGCATAACTTGAATGATGTGGAAACAGGACTGATTATAAAGAGATGATAGTAATAAAGTATGGAGGAATTTAAAAGGAAAAACTAATCAGATAGAATAATTGCAGAGCTTTTGACAGCAACTCTGTCATTTTCAATATAGACCTATAATTGTACTGAGATGAAACCTGAATTTCAAAATTGCTCCAAAAAGACGTGACAAGGGCAACTTCCATACAATCAAAATATTTATTCTGATGTGCTGTGGATGTACTATTTTCAGGATTTTTTTAAAAATCTGAATTACATGTTAAAATTCTACAGATTCAAATACATGCCGAAGCAAAAAATGTCTGAGGAACCCTGTCTACATTTACCCTGTTTATCCCCCTCATATAGCAGGAGGTTTGAGCTAGAGGAGTTGTTCTAGTGAACCGGTGCGGACTTGAAAGGCCGACGTGGCCTGTTTCCGCTCTGTAAATGGGTATATGGTTATAAGTGACCACTTCGTGCAGATTTCCCTTCTTATTGCTCTTCTGTCATGGATAATATGATTCTGACTGGATGGGAAGGTGAATTTTGCAAATTAAAATTTTTTTTTTTCCCTTTGGAATACAGTACTTGAATGGTATAATTGGCAAATACAAAGTCCATTGTGATATTACATTAAACAGATTGTAAAAAATATTATTTAATGTTTATTGAATCAGTCATTTGTTTTGTGTGTGTGTGTGTGTGTATTTATATGTATCCACATGCATGTGTACCCACACATCTATAAATGTACATATGGATATTTCTGCAGGTGTATGTGTACATATTCCTATGGGGGGTAGTTGGGGGCTGGTTAGGAATTGTTGGAAGATGCTGTGTTTGACTTTCGAACCCTTGATTTCCCAGGGTACCTTATTCAGCTTGCTGAGGTGAGGAAGGGAAATCTCTGCTGGAAGTATGAATGCTTGACATAAACTGCAGCAATTGGGGTTGAAATAGCTCCCATAGAAAAATATCCTGTTGGCATTCAATATTCAGACCTAAAGAATTACAAATTGTGAAGAAGATGCTGGATGCACTCAGTATGAGTCTGCCATGCAGATTTCTCAGGGCAAATTTTGAGAGATAGATTTTATAAAGCTCCAGAAGTCAACATTCATAGCTATTTGTTCCAGTGGTGCTATAAATTATTTTTCACCTACAAGAGTTGTGTTGGTTAGTGGCATGTCTGTTTAATAAACTGAGGGAGAAAAAGAAGAATGAGCTTTTACGAAGTTAAAAACAAGTATATTTGCATCTGCTCTGCTACTCCTATGTGTATGCATGTGTGTTTTATTTAAATATTGATAAATGTACCAGCATTACTTGACCATTCCAAAGTTATGCTAATCAATGCATTTAAAATATTATATATTCAATCTAACCAGCCCTGGGAAAATAATTCCAAAACATCCAAAACCTTGTCACTTTAATAATTGAGCTGATGGCCTATTATGTTATATTGCGGATCAATCTTGTATCATTTGTGAGCTCTTGAGGTATCAAGTATTGGCAAGAGGCCAGCTCTAGACATACTATCAAGTAGTTGCAGGTGCATCTAAAACCTATTTGTCATTTGCCATTGATAAAAAGAATGGTTTAGCAACAATGGTGGTGAAGCTCTTCATGTAATTGTGCACGAGCATTCATTTGCAAATTGCTATTTGTTCAGCAGGTGCTGTGTGTGTGTCCTACAAAGAAATGCTGAAAGACACAGACAAGCAAGGGAGCTGAATTGATTTCTGCTCACAGCTGTTCAGGGCTCAAAAAGACAATATTACCTGTGTTGCTTTAATGAGTGCTGATTAAAACTTTGTTTCCTGCTAAGGGGCAAATAATCCCTCATCGCTTTCAAACTAAATGCGCTTTCTGCCAACAACAATTGACAATATGTTTGTATCTCAGAAACATATTTTGCATTGAATTATTGGAAGCACCAAACCAATTTTTGTAATTTCCCATTAAAGAGTTGAGTTGATCAAGGCAGAAAGATGTCACAATTTGTGTGTGATGCCATTATTTTCAATCCTTCAACCTCAATTCGTATCATTAAGGGAAGCAAAGAGCATTATCTTCTCTGAAATATATAAGGCAACCGTTCCAAATGTCCTTAACTCATTTATTTGGATTGTTCTGAAGTGATTAAATTTTAAGACATTTGAATAGTCTCCTTTTTACATGATGAAGGTCTGATATCTGATGGGTAAACTGTGCTTGTCCTTACGGCTGGGATTCCAACTGCCATCTTGGATTGGTTTTGTGGTCCTTTTCAGGAGAAATGGGCAGAATACCATATTTTATCTGGAGAAATGAAGGAATTGCTGACCAGGATTCCCACTGTCGATCCAAAAATCTCCTTCTACTGGGTTCTGCAGTAATGTCTGACTCGATCCTTCCCACTGCATTATCTGTAATCCATGCCTTTGCCATTTGTGGTTTGAACATGAGAAATATAAGCAGGGGTAGGGTTCAATAAGATTCTGGTGATCCTTTTCCTCAGGACCGCTTCGCTGAATCAATGAATGCTGATTCCCTACCATAGGAGAGAATGTTCCTTGCGTGTCTTAATGATGCAAAATCAATTGATTTCAGCTTTCTCAGTCTCATTGTCTGAGACCCCTTAGCTTCTCAGGATAGAAGGTTAAAGGGTTCACTATCCTGTGGATAATGAAGTGTCATTTCAACTGTGTCCCCAAAAAACATCATTTTCTTTTCCAGAGATCCCTAGTTCCAAACTTAAGCCAAGGGAATATTAAATTCACGTCCACTATGCTATGTAACTTTTGGAACTTTAAATGAGATCTCTTTTTTCTCTTCAACGCAAAAAGTAATAGGGTTAGTCAGCTTAATATTTCTCTGGTTATCCCTGAAATTCTTCCTGGTGAATATTTTACTTACCACACTTTATTTTTGTTAGCACTCATATCCAAATTTGCCCCCAAACCACTGGTACAGTTATTATTCATAGCTTCAAAAGCCTCAATTATTGCACCACTCCCCATCCCAACACTTCCAATACTGTAATCATCCAACATCTCTCTGCTTCCCCAGTTTGCGCTTCTTGTCCATCCTTGATTTAATTATACCACAGTTATTGGCTGTGCCTTTAACTTCATTGGCCTTGAAGCACAAAAGACTGCAGACACTGTGATTGTAATCAAAACACAGAAATGCTGGAGGAACTCAGCCAGCCTGTGGCATCCTTAAGAGGTAAAGATAAAAGACTTCAGGAAAGGGCTCAAGCCAAAATATTGGTAATATATCTTTACCTCCTATGCATGCTGCGAGATTGGCTGAGTTCCTCCAGTATCTCTATCTATTGACTTCATTGGTGTTGTCTGTAATCCGTGGATTATTTTCTTACTCTCTATCGATTTGCCTTCATAGAAGTTGGACAGACATTGGTGAAGCCAAATGTGGAGTATTGTACACAGATTTGTTCACCTAGAATTATATTAATAAGATTGAAAGAGTGCAGAGAAAATTTATAAGGATGTTGCTGAGATTTGAGTAGCTGAGTTATAGGGAAAGGTTTCACACATCACAACTTTATTCCCTGGAGTGGCAGAGAATGAAGGGAGATTTGATATGAAATTATGAGGAGTATAGATAGGTTAAATCAAAGCAAGCTTTTTTCCAGTAGGATTGAGTGAAACAAGGAATAGAGGACATAGGTTAAGAATGAAAGGTTAAATGTTTAAGGGGAGCATGAGGAGGAACTTTTTCACTCAGAGTATGGTGAGAGTTTGGAACGAGCTGCCAGTGGAAGTGGTGCATGCGGGTTCAATTTCAACATTTAAGTAAAATTTGGACAGGTACATGGGTGAGAGGGCAATGGTTGAGGTGCATGGGTTGATGGGACCAGGGGAATAACAGTTCACCGTGGACTAGATGGGCCAAATGGCCAATTTATGTAATGTAACACACCTTTCTTTAAAATTTTTCTTTAAATCCATTGCATTGACCAAACTTTTGGTCATCCGTCCAAATAGCTCTTTATGTGGCTTAATGTCAAATATGATGAATAGCATTTTTATGATGTGCCTGTGATATTTAACTGCATAAGGTGTCAATTAAAGATTATGGAATTATAATTTTCTAGGACAAAGTAATGTGGTAGGGATGCAACAAGAAAATTGACAAGGAAAACTAAAATGCTTAATTTTCTGATTTTGACATCTTTGCTTTAAAGGTATCGTCTATGATACAATGGAGCATAACAGAATGCCATTGTGCAACCAAGTCTGAAATTCAAACAGACATTTTTAATAAAATGGCCTGAGATGTGGCTGCATCCTTTAATATTATGAGATTTTTAATCATAATTTTTTCATATTTCATTGATCCAGATCATTAAAATGTGTTTAAAGTTCAAATGAAAGTTGCCATCCTGGTAGTCATTCAAAGGCACATTTTTAATGAAAAGTTTTTAAACTAAAGTCGAGAATGGTAGTTCGAAATTAAATAGACAGCGACATAATATACTCTAAAATGTATCTATCTTAAGAACGCACAGGTGCATTTAGTTGGGGAATAGACAAACTGGTATTTGGATTTACAAAATAATTGAAAGGTTGATGTGGAAGTGCCAAGGTGTTAAGTTGAGAAAACACGGTGTAATTGGATAGAGATACGTGCAGCTTCTCTTCTGTTCCCATCGGAACTCTGTTGAGTGTGGAAGCATTAAGCAGAAGCTATTATATCAGCTGGCAGAAAAGAGATTTTGAAAATAAATCCAAATAGTTTAATCTTATTCCTATTTCTTCAGACTAAGTACAGGAACCACTGGCAATAGTTCAAGGGTGTTGCATTGCAGATGTCAGTCGGACAAAGATAATAAAGGATAACTTAATGAAGATATGAGCAAGAACCATATTGGATTTCCTGGCTGATTATCTGGAAATAAAACTTTGGCTTACCTTGTGATTGCACAACCCAATCCAACCATGAAGATCAAAAGGAGCTTTGCATTAATAGCATTGTGAAAGATTTAATTTTTTTTTTAAATCACATTTTGTCTCAAAACAATGGCCTGGAATATCCTGCACAAATTACATGGAAGATTGATGGGAATACCCAGAAATATGCTTGTTAGACCTATCCTCTTATAGGCTTTGTCCTTCTTCCCAGATATCACTGGCTGTCCCCACCCTCCCCATGGCATGTACATGAATTAGAGTTGAGGAGTGGGTGCAGTTCCACAGTACTGGTTGGTGAAACATGATTAATTCTTTTGGCAGTGGCACGCTAGAATGGCTGCCTCTTTTCATCAATTAGGCTGCATCCACTTCCATTTTAACAGCAGTCTGACCCTCTTTCTGTCTCCCTCCCTCCCCATCCTGAATCATCTTAACTCCAGATACTGTAATCCCTGCACTTGATCTATTGCTACCATATCAAAAGTGTGTTCTTATGAGGTTCTGGGGGCCCCCAATTACAGGTGAGAGCCCCGCAGGAAGACTTACATAGTGAAGCCAACCAACAAACAAGGTTATGATCAAGCTTCGTAAGGTTTGTCAGTGTAAATCCAAGTCCCGTGCCCTGACACAATAATATGGCACATCACTTTCTGCTCATTCTTTTTTTTTGTCAGCTTTTTCCTGAAACTATTCTGAAGCACAGGTTTGGAATTTCTTTAGAGCTCGATTAAAATCTAAACAAATTTTGCCCAAGATTTGCCAGGTAGCACTCTGCCACAAAAAAAATCTTGATGCTTCAAGTGACAGGAAAATGCCTTTACAAAGTGTATGCCAAAACATACACTTGTTTTCTCTGAGATCTCTACTATTATGTGGAACAACAGGAAGAATCACATCTGGGGTTGGGACTGAGCGAAGGGTGACAGGGACTATCAGGGAAATGGGCCTTGTAATCAGGATCAGGAATAGGATCAGAGATTGATCTTACAATTGGGTAACAGAAGAGAGTTGTGGACAGACTGAGCCCTGAGATGGTGGTATCAGAGGGGGAATGTTTCAGAAATAGGATTTGAATGCCAGAGTTATAGGGAGTGAGGAATGCATTTTGTTTGTGGAAGCAAACATCAAGTGATTTCCTTAAAAAGGATCTGCCTATTGAGCAGCAGGCACAGTTAGTGTACCAGTTAGCACAACACTGTCACAGGGCTTTCAAATCTGGCACTGTCTGCAAGGAGTTTGTACATTCTCCCTATGCCTGCAAGGGTTTCCTTCGGGTACTCCAGTTTCTTCTGTTACAAACCGCATGTAACAAGCAGCATTAGGCAATGAACCAGACAGTGTTCAAATTTAAAACATTGATTTTATTTCTAACTCTTAAACTTTAAACTATTCTTAACACTAAATCTATCCCCAACTATACGCAGGTATACTAGTGTATGTGAAATACCCAAACCATTACAGTCCAGGCCAAAATCTAGAAAGTTACTTCAAAGTTCAGTCTTTCAATTTCAGTGTTGAAGCATAAGGCTTTGAAATTTGATGCCCAGGATTAATGTTGAACTGATGGGAAGACTGGAGTTGAAACTGCTACAGACTCATGAATTCTTCTTGCGTTGCCTTTGAAGAAATGTCCATCCACATGAGCAGTGGTCATTACCCTTCTGGTCCTTTTGTAGGTGAGACTCAAACTGGTGGCCTCCACGAAGCTGCCAAGACCCTGGCACCAGTCTCTCCAAGTGACCTTCACTGTTAGTTACACTCAAAATGAAGCGGTCTCTCCAAGTGGCGGTTGGAAATAAAAAGGTACAGAGTGGGGGCAGCTGGCCACGTCAAGGTGTTCAAGAGGAGAAGGAAAGCTTAAAAGGGGTCTTGGGTTGTGGGGGTGGTGACGGTGGAGAGTCACTGTCATGGAAGTAAACCTGGAGGTGGCAGAGGCAATGGAAGAAGAGTTCAGCATCATGGTGTGCGTGGAACTCATTAAGGTGTGGGCAGAGGGGACGAGGGTGAGGCCTCTGCTGAGGACTGAGAGGGGAAGGTCAGAGGGGATAGTAGAGATCAAGCAGGGGTCAGAGTGGTAAATTGTACATGCTGCATACTGCATGATGTTACTGTGCATGTCTACCAATTTGGATGTGCATCCATTTTTCATGCGCACTAATATTGGTACAAACCTTTGAAACCCAGTGCTTTCAGGATTTAATTGTGATTGTAGTTTAAGATTTTCATCTAACTGAAAATTCCTATTTGATTGATCCCTTTTGGTTTTATCAACCATGCAGTGAATAATTTCCAGTATCTCATGAAAGACTCAAGAACGAATGTTACCAGAATGTCCTTGGAATGGAAGCAGAACTGTAAATCAGTCCTCCATTGACATTTTTTTAAAAACTTCTAATGCAAAGAAATAACTTGCATTTATACAGAAAATGAATTATTTACAGAATTATAGTCACTTTTGGAATATAAGCTCATGCATTTACCTCTTTGCATACAAAAGAGTTGCGCATATCAAGTGATAATAATTACCAGCTGACCTCCTTTGATAGTGTAAAATGGAGAATAAATAATGGCTGGAACACCAAGAGTACTTCCCTGTTTTTCCTTGAACTGTGCAGTGGAATCTTTTCCAGCCACCTGAACAAATTGATGTTGCCTGATGAAAAATGATATCTCTAACAAGGCTGCACACAGTGAAGCACCCACATGGAATAGAGTTAAATTTCTTATCTAACGTTCTTACCCAGAATGAAGACTTATCCACAAGCCAAGCTGTGTTGGAATTCTTAAACTGTGATAAGGTTTAAAAGGCACAAGGTAATGGTGTGCTCAACGTAAACTACAGTGAGAGCCTATTCATTATTACCAGGTGGTTTTGCCAATGTTACCATTAAGAAGCTGGAGTGATTCAGCAGGTCAGGGCACATCTATAGAGGAAAATGGCCAGTCAACAGTTCAGGTGGGGACCATTTCTCAACGTAACACTGGGGAATGGTTGGAATTGCTCTACCTGCAGCTCTAGAAACTCAATGGGTTTAATGGCCTCTTTCGATGTTTATGACAATTATATTATAGTGGCACCGTACAGCTCGTCGACTAACTTCCCAAAAACTTAATGGCATACACATAATAATTGAGCAATTCATACTTGCAAAGACTGTACTCAATTGTTAGTAATCACATTTAATTTAACATGTAATTTCATTCAGCCGTCTGCAAGACAAAAAACACCTGTTTCCCAACAATACAAGAGGATACCCAGGTGATGAGTATTACTGAAAATTATACCAACAAAGATGCTTTTCCATTGGTTTGTTGGCTTTCTTTTATGTGTTCTTTTTGGAAAAATTGCATTTATTGTATCTTTTAGCAAAATAACCGCATGTAGTTAATGCATTTAATAGACTTTGGAAGGAATTACACCTAAGAAAAAAGCTTTAATATAATTAGGTGAGTCACCAGATTTCAAAACTGAAGAATCAATAGGGCATTAACTTTTTTTTTCATCCTGTGATTCTGTTAGGATTTGTTTTAGGATATCAAGCAGGGACAGGAGCAGTCTTGGGCATGACACAATACTTAGTAGTATAGAATTTTGACTCATTGGTTAAGCAATGCAAGTACTGGAAGCCATCTGTCCCCATGTCATCGAACCCAATTTCAAATAAGTTTCTTTCTAAAAGAAGAACTACATTATTCTTCCTCATACTGAGTCCCATGTCAGTTTGGTCAAATAGATATATTCTGATATAATTAGGAGACCAGTGCCAATATTAGTAGGTTCAACAATTCGACAAGTGTTTGATGAATTGCCAAAGATTTCATGTTTAGCTGCTTTTATAAAAAATCTTATTTATTTGAAGTGACAACTCAAAGAGAGCAGTTGAATGTCAGGGATTTATTTAGGCCTATCTCCTAAAGAGTGATTTCCTGTTGACACGTGATCTGAGGTGAACATTGGTAGCAGACCTGTATGAATTTGTCACAGTAGTTACATTACCTCCTCAGGAAATGAGTGTTGTAGGTGTCCCTGCTAAGGCTCTCTCCCTCCTGTACGCCTCCTCATTGCCATTTGTGATTCTGCTGACAACTATTGTATCATCGGCAAATTTGTAGACAGCATTGGAGTTGTGCCTGGCCACACAGTCATGGGTCTATAATAAGTAGAGCAGTGGGCAAAGCACACATCCTTGAGGTATGTTTGTGTTGATAATCAGTGAGGAGGAGACAGAGTTTCCAATTTGTACGGACCATGGTCTTCCAATGAGAAAGTCAAGGATCCAGTAGCCGAATAGGGGTACAGAAGCCCAGAGTTTGTGGGTTCTGGTCCAGCACTGAGGAAATAATGGTGTTGAAGGCTGAGCTGTGTTGATGAAAAGCAGCTATATGTATGCTGCTTTTTCGAGGTGATCCAGAGCTGACTGGCAAGCCAGCAATATTGTATCTGCTATGGAGAGATTGTAATGAGAGAAAATTGCAATGGGTTAAAACCTTTGCTTAGATAAGTGTTAACTCTGGCCATGACCAGCCTCTCAAAGAACTTCATCATAGTAGAAGTTAGTGTTACTGGCAACTCACACTTGGGCACTGGGGTGATTAATGCCCTTTTGAAGCAGGTGGGAACCTCTGACTGCAGCAATGTGAGGTTGAAAATGTCCACGAGCCCTCTGGCTAGTTGGTTGGCACAGATTTTCAGTATCCTGCCGTGTTCGCCATCAGGGCCTGATGCCTTGTGAGGGTTCATCCACTCGAATGATATTCAAATGTTGGCCTCAGAGACAGATATCATAGGATCCCCAGCTTTTGCAGGGATTCTCATAGGCATTGTTGGGTTCTCCTTCTCAAAGCGGGCACAGAGGCGTTCAGCTCATCAGGGTAGTGAAGTATCACAGACATCTATGGTATTTCCCCTCACTTTGTAGTCTGTAATAGCCTGAATTGTAACATCAGGTTTTTCTTTGCACTAACTACAATTGTGAATATCGATCTACTATTTTAAATTTATTATATTTTCCTCTTGTGTAGCAATTTCATTCATACATATTGTTTATTAATTTATTTTATGTTCCCTTGGAGCTGCAACAAGCACAATTATCAATGTACTTGCACATTGTACACACACGCACAAAATATACGTTACACAAGGGGAAAAGAAAAGGAGTTCACTTAAATGTGTTGGATTTCATTGATAATGGCTCATGCAGAGAGTAAAATTATCAGCCTTTAAATTGGAGTTCTCCCTTTCTTGGTTATCTAAATCAATGTTGCTTTTACCACTAACATCATGTTGACCCTTGCAAACTAAATGACATTTTCTGCAATATTATTACATTTTCTGAAAGAACATTTGAAATAGCATTAGTCTGATACTCCTAGAAACTTGCATTAAAGTGGAACCCGCACAGTTGCTGAAAGGACTATATTCAATTAATCATAATGTCAGATATTATGCTTCACACAAATCTGATTGTTACACCAGTCTTCAAAGGTGCATTCCTCATCAGAGGAATGGAGGGGGCGCATGCACAATGGCTGGCAATGGATGAGAGAGAAGGTTCATGAAAGAGGAAGAGAGTGACACTTCCTTCTTTGCTTTCATCTCTCCCTTTTGTGTGCATATCTTTTACTTGAGTATAGTTTATGCTACTGATAAGTAGAAACTCTGCCTGTCCTGCAGGGAAAATAGAACTTCAGGGTTGTATGTGATGTACTCTGACGATAAATTTGAAATTTGAACTACAGTATTCTCCTTCAGATGTGAGAATCCACTCAGTCAAGTCATGAACAAAATATAATGCATGTCCTCACAAAAGTTGTCAGGGTGCGTTGCCCACCAATGAAAATAGTTGTTACGTGAATGTAATTCATTATAATTTTATACATCAGCTCTATTTAACTCCTGAGAAGTTAAAGAAATACAAGTTTATTTCTTCTGATTTATGTTTTAGGTGCCACAAACAAGTTGGTTCTGTTTTTTGCATTCTATTTGGTTGTGTGAGACAGTGAAACCTTTTTGGAATAGAATTATGGAATTTTTAGAAGGTTTACTTAAATTCAAATTTTCGCTTGACCCTTATTGGGTTACATTTGGAATTAAAATTAGATAAGTTTCAAATTGCTTTTTTGAAACTGGCATTAGTTGTGGCAAGAAAATGTTTGGTGATTACTTGGAAAAATTAGAATGATTTAAGTATTCAATGGTGGCATATGGAAAAGAGGTCTTGTATTCCGCTGGAAAAGATAACATATAATTTATGTGATAATTATCCCTTTTTTGACAAGGTGTGGAGCCCATGTATGAAACATATGGTTTTAAAACTGTAGTAGTTTTTTTTCGCTCCTGCTTTTGGGGTTGCACCAAAGCACGGTGATATTGGACGATTGTTATGTGAGTTGATATCCTCCTCCTCTTTTTCTACTTTCTATCCTTTCTTTAAGGGTAGTTTAGAAGGGAGAAAATACAATGTATATTTGTACTTTTGATTGTATGCTTTATTTTGAGTAAGAAATAAAAAATACTGAAAAGAAAATAGTTATGAGCAATTGTCTTCGTTTCAGCATAAACTGCCATGAGGAAATATCATCTAGACCTCTGTACTGATTATCAGTAAACCATGTTTGTGGTTAATGAAGAGGGTCATGAAGTCTGCTTTGATTCTATGATTTTGCAGACTCTCCAGGACTCTTAATGAGGTAGCCATTTAGAGCTGTGCAAACAAAGCCTGCTTGATCTGCTCAGTGCAGTGATGACGGACATTCCCCAGCAATCCTTTTCTTTCTCCTCCTGCTCTCTAAACCCACAAGGTTTATGCTCTCCTCCTGCTCTCCTCAAGTGAAACCATTGCCTTTGACTGGCAACATCCAGCCCATGATGATGAAGCCTTTGCACCTTATCGGCACAATATTATGATACTGAAAACAGAAGTGGCTGGAAATACCGAGCATTGCGGAAATGTCCGCCTACTTCCACCATCAACTCGGCCCTTACCCACACTCCCCCATTTCCTGCTCATCTGCCCTGGGCCTCTCTGCCCTCAGGCAGGATTGTGGAAAGAGAAGCAGAATTACTCTGTCCCTCTGCATATAGATGCTGCCAAATCTGCCCAGCATATTCTGTTTTAATTTCAGAACTCCAGTATCTGCTTTGTTACTGTACATATTTTACAGGCATCTCCTGGATTGATGAAGCAGCAAAGTTCCATTGAATATACAGCATAGGCGTTTTCCACTATGATTTTGTTATTTGCAAAGCTCTTGTTGCTTGACGCTTAGCTGCTATGCTTAGAGGTGCACTGGTTTGAGGAGCCAAGGAGTAGTCCCTGTCCAATGTGATGTATTCTTTCAGGCAGTGCCAGTTGCTAAAGATGGATGGAACACATGTGCTTCCCCCGTCCCCTGCAAGGAAATGCACCCATAATGAGCTCATTAACCTCATTCACTTTTATGCCAACTTCCACCCGGATCTCAAACTCACCTGGTCTATTTCCAACAATACTCTCCCCTTTCTCTCCAGCCAGATGGCATTATTATTTGCTTCCTTGCTTTCTGCTAAACTTGCTCACCTTTTCTTTTCCAGTCTTTCCAGTTCTCCCCTCCCTTCCCCATCTCTCCTCCCCCTGATCGCTGCTGTCCCCTCCCACCACCTATCATCTCCTGCCTTTGAGACCCCCCCCCACTTTCTTTTTGTTCAGACTCCTTTGTCTCATACCTTGATGAAGGGCTCAAGCCCGAAACATCAGTTATGTGTTTTTACCTTTACTACATAAAGTACACTGTTTGACCTGCTGAGTTTCTCTAGCATTTTGTGTTTTTACTTCAACAACAGTGTCCGCAGATTTTCATGATTTACCTCTCCTCTTTCTTGATCTCTGTCTCCATCTTGGGAGACAAGCTTTCCACAGACATATTTTTCAAGCCCACTAACTCCCACAACTACATCAACTGCACTTCCTGACATCCAGACCCCTGCAAGGATTCTATTCCCTTCTCACAATTTCTCCATCTCCACCACATCTGCTCCCAAAATGATGTCTTCCAGTCCATAATCTGAAATGTCTGCTTTCTTCCACCATCAACTCGGCCCTTACCCATACTCCCCCATTTCCCACTCATCTGCCCTGGGCCTCTCTGCCCTCAAATGTTACAAACACAGGATTCCCCTTGTCCTCACCTCACCTGCCTCTGCATCCAACACAATATCCTCTGTAATTTCCACCACCTACAACATGATCCCACTACTAGACACATCTCCTCTCCTATCGGCCTTCCACGACTCCCTCGTCCACTCATCACTCCCCACCAATCGCTCTCCCTGACACCTTACCCTGTGGCCGCAGAAAGTGCCACACTTGCACCCACACATCCTCCTTCACCACCATTTGGAGCCCCAAACAGGTCTTTCAAATGAAGCAACACTTCACTTCTGTATCTGTAGGAGCGATCTATATCTGGTGGTCACATTGTGGAGTTCGCTACATTGGAGAGACTGGGCGCAGACTGGGAGATTGATTCACTGAGCACCTTCACTCTGTCTGTATCAGTGACAGGGATCTCCAAGTGGCTATACATTTCAATTCTTCCCCCCCCCCTCCCATCTGTCCATGGCCTCATGTACTATCCCACCAAGTTGAAGGAACACTACTTGATGTTCCATCTGGGCACTCTCCAATCTGATGGCATTAGCACTGACCTCCGGTTTCTGCTGACCTACTCTCTATTCTCCCTCCCTTCCCTTCCCTTTTGTCTTCTTTCCCCAAGCTCTCCACCCCTTTCCCTCTCTATTCCAGAGCCATCCTTTCTCTTCATTCTTGCTGCTGTGCCCTCACTCCCTTATTCATCTATTACCTCCTGCCTTTGGATTGTGCTCCTCTCCCTGCCCCCTCCCTCCCCCCATTCCTACCATTTTGTTTGGGCAATTGCTAACTTTTTTTCCATTCCTTGATGAAGGGTTCAAGCCTGAAACATTGCTTATTGACCTTTAACTTTGCTATATAAACTATACCCTTTGACCAGCTGAGTTTCCCCAGCATTGTGTTTTTGCTTCCATAAGACAGTGACCAAAGAAAACTTTCCTGATGATCCATATTTGCATGACCATTCAGGCAGTGACAATCATTTCTGCTGAGAAAGAGCTTCAGGTTATTGAAAGGAAGCCTTATGGATGCAAGAGGCCTCTCTGCACTTGCGGGAAGTTTGCAATACTGGCAAGTTGAAGTGCTTGATCCGCCATCTGTTCCTCACTAAAATCAAATTGGATGTAAGTATTTCTTTTCAAGTTCATTGCATCCTCCCTGGTGTGACAGTGAACAGCAAATTGGAGACATGGCAGGCATTAGTTCAGTTACTTGGAAGTATGTTGAGGAGGGGAAGCTTGGAGTCAATGTGACCATGCTTTTCGTCATAAGCAGTGCAAGTGCAAGAATGCATTATTCATCAGAGGAAATATAGAATGTTCCTGAAGGATCTTTAATCCTGAAGATGCTTCTCTTTGCTGATGGTCATGTCCACCTCCTGCAGAGAGGACTGAGTGATGAGCATAGCCACAATGACCCTTCTCTATTTGGAACTCTGTCACTGAGTCATAACTACACCAACTACACCATGCTAAAAAAAAAATACTAGAAATACTCCACAGATCAGGTGACATCTGAGGAAAGAGAAACAATTCATGCTTCAGGCCAGAGGACCGTCATGAGAATGGCCTTGGATCTGAAATGTTGACTGTTTCTCTTTCCCCAAATGCTGTCTGAACTGCTGAGCGTTTCTGCCTTTATTACAAACTTGCGTACATTTTTCAGAAAGAAACACATGATAAAGTATTAGTCTTGTCAAAAAAATTAAAATCTTTTTGGAGCATTTTTGGACACAAGCAAGCGTAGTCTCACAAATATAATCTGTTGCACTCCACTTTGATCAAATTTATTTTTTTCTTACAGAACCCTATAGGTGCAATGAAGTTTTGAGTCTCCTTAGGAGAGTACAATTTCAATCTTGTCATCTTTGCAAGGTTGTAGGTGATCCCAGAACAGCTGTGCATTTATTGCGAACCAACCCTCTTTTCAATCTTCTTCAGCATGATGCTGAACCAAGCCATGAAAGACCCCAACAATGAAGACGCTGTTTACATCCGGTACCGCACGGATGGCAGTCTCTTCAATCTGAGGCGCCTGCAAGCTCACACCAAGACACAAGAGAAACTTGTCCGTGAACTACTCTTTGCAGATGATGCCGCTTTAGTTGTCCATTCAGAGCCAGCTCTTCAGTGCTTGACGTCCTGCTTTGCGGAAACTGCCAAAATGTTTGGCCTGGAAGTCAGCCTGAAGAAAACTGAGGTCCTCCATCAGCCAGCTCCCCACCATGACTACCAGCCCCCCCACATCTCCATCGGGCACACAAAACTCAAAACGGTCAACCAGTTTACCTATCTCGGCTGCATCATTTCATCAGTTGCAAGGATCGACAATGAGATAGACAACAGACTCGCCAAGGCAAATAGCGCCTTTGGAAGACTACACAAAAGAGTCTGGAAAAACAACCAACTGAAAAACCTCACAAAGATAAGCGTATACAGAGCCGTTGTCATACCCACACTCCTGTTCGGCTCCGAATCATGGGTCCTCTACCGGCACCACCTACGGCTCCTAGAACGCTTCCACCAGTGTTGTCTCCGCTCCATCCTCAACATCCATTGGAGCGCTTACACCCCTAACGTCGAAGTACTCGAGATGGCAGAGGTCGACAGCATCGAGTCCACGCTGCTGAAGATCCAGCTGCGCTGGATGGGTCACGTCTCCAGAATGGAGGACCATCGCCTTCCCAAGATCGTGTTATATGGCGAGCTCTCCACTGGCCACCGTGACAGAGGTGCACCAAAGAAAAGGTACAAGGACTGCCAAAAGAAATCTCTTGGTGCCTGCCACATTGACCACCGCCAGTGGGCTGATATCGCCTCAAACCGTGCATCTTGGTGCCTCACAGTTTGGCGGGCAGCAACCTCCTTTGAAGAAGACCGCAGAGCCCACCTCACTGACAAAAGGCAAAGGAGGAAAAACCCAACACCCAACCCCAACCAACCAATTTTCCCTTGCAACCGCTGCAATCGTGTCTGCCTGTCCCGCATCGGACTTGTCAGCCACAAACGAGCCTGCAGCTGACGTGGATTTTTTACCCCCTCCATAAATCTTCGTCCGCGAAGCCAAGCCAAAGAACAAGAAAGATGTTGAAGGTGTGTTTGATCTGCAATTGGAGATAATCCAGTTAAACTTGCCACACTGTGCCTGAGTCTGTGGGAAGGAATCCTTCAACCATCCCATCTTCTCTTCTCAACACAGATGGAATCGCCAAAACTAATGATTTTACCTTCAAGTGGCAACCAATGTTCTGGAACATGTCCAAAATTCCTCTCACGGTGACTGTCAGAAATATCCTTCTAAGTGTAGATTTCCAATCTTGGTTGGGGATACTTAAAAGTCAAATTAAATACAACGAGCTGCATTTATGATGAAGTGAGAAAACTGCCGCACACATTCATCACATGAAGTAGAAGAAATCCGGAACTTGGGCAGCATTTCCAAGTTCACAACAGCATTGGAGAAAAGCACCCAGTGGAAGCAAAATACTGGTTGGATTAAAAAAAATGGTCATCAGATTCGTCCAGCTCTCTTTTAATGGTGGAATAAAAGTTTCTGGCAGATGGGTAAGTTTTTAGCCATCAATTATTGCCAAGTTGAAAATCCTATGGTGACTAAATATTTTTGTAGTGCTTTAAACATGCTCTGTATATTTTGTGTAATTTGTTAGATTTTTTGGTTGGCAAATCAAGCTCATTTTATAAAATGCAAATATGTCACAGTTTTTAGCATGCTGTAATTAAACAGTAACAATGTAGTACTTTCCTGTGCTGCATTATGTAGCACTCATTAAGGGCTTTCAAAGCTTAACAATGATAAACCACCTGGTCTTGTTAGCATAGTTAAATTCATAAAACTCCTTTCTTCTGCAGTGAATCAGGGTGTAATTGCATGAGATACATCAGGTCAGAGATGCTACATTGTACACAGATATAATTAGCCCAGCCAGCAAGCTTCTCATTTTAAGGGCAGTCAGCTATGCTGATTATCAAGAAGTCTGCAAAATATGTAGGCTGCTGTATATCAGAATCCTGCTGTGTTGTCGTTAATATACACATATTCAAAAGGCAGAAAACAGTGCACAAAACTATGAAAGACTCAGTTGTTTTAAACTGTGACTCTTTCATGCCACCATTATCTGCAATTCATGCAAAGGGTCTTTGACCCCAGAGAACAGCTTTTGTTGCCGTGAGTGATTTAAGATGAATAAATGATTTAACATCAAAGTCACAGAATGTACAAATAAACTTTTCATCTGCATTAAACAAAGTCAAAGTTTTTTTTAAAAAATCAGGAGAAAGGTACAGGGGAGATTACGATATTGCCATTCCCAAATACTGCTAGTTTTTAATTATTAAGTCTTCAGTTGCTTATGAACTGTCCTTGGGAATTTTAAATGATTTGATAGTGTTTGATGTTTGCTACCTGTTAGAAGAACATGGGAAATCCTACAAGGCCTCTTAATCGGGTCTAGGTACAGTGCATAGTAAGATGGTTGCAACCCTTGGAGTAATGAATTTCTTATGCAGCTTCCAGCAAAAATACATCTTTTATTCCAGAAAATTTCAAAATTGGATTTGTGAAACATCATAAACACAATCAATATCCAAAATAAGGACAGGTGAGAAAGGGGCTGGGGAGTGGGGCAGCCCTTTGTCTCCTATTTAAAACTCAGGTTAATTGTAGGTGCGATTACTGAACCAGATTAAGGATTTGGATTTCATGTTAATATCCACTGCATGGCCGAGTAATTCTAACACTACAGGCCGAGTAATTCCACTTCTTCGAGGCTCCAAGCAGAGGAAGGGCAAAAGGTTCTCCAATATTTCTGGATAATTTCTATCTTTGCCTCATGAACCATATATTTTTGGTCCAGTAATATCCCCCCACTCTCTCTCTGAGAATGGAGCAGTTAATCTCTCTTTTCAAGGGTGACCATACCATTTTCAGTACCCTTGAGTTTCCAAAGCAATGGCGAGGACCAAAGCAGATGATTATATATAAAAAAAATACTTAAGGGTTACAGCATGGCATCCCCTCTGGCCTGTGAGCTCAAGTCACCCAAACAACCCCATTCACCATTGGAATATGGAAAGAAGCCCAAACACTCTGAGGAAACCCACAGGGGGAACATACAAACTCCGTACAGACGGTGCTGGATTTGAACCGGGGCTGCTGCCACTGAAATGGTGTTGTGCTAACCTTCATACTAATTGTGCCAGTCTTACAGATTTACATATTACAGAACTATATTGTTTTGAAAAAGATTAATTGGTCACATGGATGTATTCGGGTTGCATGGGGCCATGGGCCAGAAGGATCTCTCTTCCTTAAAAAAGTAAAACTCTAAAAAAAATATTGTAATTTAGATAGTTTTTGAAAAAAGATCACTTATTTTAATAACTGAATTTATTTTGCTGGTTATTTTTATGACAGTTACTTTTATCTAAAAATTAGTTGAGGAAAAATACTCTGGATTGGTATATTTAGGACATGTTTATGGTTACTGCAGTGGATGGATTTTATCTAAACCCATTGTTCACTTACTTGTTTCAGGACATTGAATGTATTTCCTCCTCTAATCCAACAGAACTAATCTGAAGTAAATCACGAAAATCTGTAGACAATGTGGTTGAAGTAAAAAACACAAAATGTTGGAGAAGCTCATCAGGTCAAACAGTGTCCTTTACATAGCAAGTGTAAAAATACATAACCGCCGTTTTGGGCTTGAGGTATGAGAATGCCTGCAGGAGTCTGAACAAAAGAGTAAGGGGAGAGGTGGGTGACAGAGGCAGGAGATGATGTGGAGAAAGGAGGGAGGGGACACCAGCAATAATGGGGAGGAGGGATGGCTGGGTGGGTAATGGGGAAAGGGAGGGTGAAACTTGGAAGACAGGAAATGGGGAGGGGAAAGAAAAGTTCAGCAGAAATCAGAGAAATTAACATTAATGCTATTTGGCTGGAGAGTGCCCAGATAGAAGGTGTTGTTCCTCCAATCTGTGGGTGGTCTAGGTGGGATAGTGCAAAAGGCCATGGACTCTGGGAATGTGATTCAGAATTGAAATGGTTACCTACTAGGTGGTCACTGTGGTTGCAGACGGAGCGGAGGTGCACAGTGAAGTGATCTCCCAACCTGAATGCAGAGAAGGCCACAACGGGAGCACGGGATGCAGTAAATAAGTCTTACGGATATACGAGTGAAGTGTTGCTTCACTGTTTGGGGTCCTGGACTGTGGTGAGGGAGGAAGTGAGGGTGCAAGTACTGCACCTCCTGCAGCCACAGGGGAAGGTGCTGGGGATTGAGGTGGGGGGGGGGGTCAATAGGTGGGGAGGGAGTGCATGAGAGAATCACAGAAGGAGTGGCCCCTGCAGAAGGCTGTGAGGGGAGGAGAAGGAAAAATGTGGTGGGATCCTGTCGTAAGTGCCAAAAATTCTGGGAGATAATATGTTGGATGGTGATGCTGGCAGGATGGTAAGTGAGGATGAGAACCAATCTGATTACAGAGCTTCTAGCACTGAGTATTCCTGGAAACAGATAATCCAAAACTTGGAAAAGTAGTTTCTGTTTAGATGCGATTTGGTCATCGATGTCAGACAACTAGTGAAAACACAACGCTGGAGTAATTCAGCAGGTCAAACAGTGTCCTTTATATAGCAAAGGTAAAAATACAGAACCGATGCATGGGGCTTAAGCCCTTCATCCAGGGCAAAGGCCTGAAACATTGGTTCTGTATTTTTACCTTCATTGTATAAAGGACACTGTTTGACCTGGTGAATTTCTCCAGCGTTGTGTTTTCACTTCCACTATGATGTCTGCAGACTTTCGTGTTTTACTCCTGTTGGGTTCATGAGGATTCTACAGTAAGAGGGAATTCAATAATAATGGAGACAGACAAGTATTTTCTTGGCACAACTTGGCTCTTGGATTTTACGTTGTCTTGCTGATGCCAGGTTCAAGGATGTCATGGAGCAGCAACTGTACATTCTGAGGGAGAGTGGGAGCAGTTAAAGGTCATGTCCAAGGACATACATAAACAAAACTGAGGTCCTGTAGCAGATTAGAGAGAGCTAGGAAGGAGATTAAAGAGAAGGGAGCATAAAAGTGAGGGAATCAGACAAATAAATGTTTGGTGGGCAGGAGAGAGAGGGCTTGGTTTCGGGAGCTTTGGGACCACTTCTAGTAGAGAAGTGACCTGTACAATACAAATGCTGCACATCAACAGGATGGATCACTTTCCTTTATTGTTTAGGTTTACTGTTGGGAAGGTTCAAAATACCTTGTCAGGAGAAAAGCAGCACACAACAAAAACAAACTGCTGATGAAGATAAGGGTTTAATAAGGGGGCTTGGAAGACAGGAAAGATTTGTTTTCAGAAGACAAAATAAATAAAGTCTAAAAAAAAGCAAAACAAAGTATTTTGCTTGGGATTAATTAGGGAACAATTGTGACGATTTAATATCACAGATGGACTTGTATGACATTCATAGTGATTAACCGCAACTTAAGGAGGGCTAGAGGTGGCAGCTAAACATTTATGGTTGGAGGGTTTTTTTTAGACAAAATTGATGGAGGTAAAATACAAAAAGTAACAACATAGATGAAAAAAATAATTAAAACTGTGAGAGCCAATAATAAATTGGGGGAAAAAAAAAACAAATGAAGGCAAATGGAAGAAATATTGAAAGAAATTATTGAGGCCCCCCCCCCCCCCAGACAGTTATCGAAAAGTGGAAGAGCAAATGTTCAAGTCACTTTTTGATGGGGCAATATTTCTGTACCACTAACGAGACAGTGAAATTGAAACAGAAAATGTGGGAAATACTCAGCAGGTCTCAAAAAAAAACAATGAAAGGTTCTAATAAAACCTCATCGACCTGAAACATTAATTCAGTTTTCCTTCTCCACCAGTGCTACCTGGCTTGCATTTTATTCCATATTTCCAGTGTCTGTAGTATAACTCGGACAGTACCAGAGCAAAGAATACAGAATGCACAGAATTCTTGAAGTACATTCAAGTGTACCTTATTAATTAGGGTGTTAAATGCACATGCAGACTTGGGAATAAAGATGGGCAGATTGGATTGGAAGTACTGGGGAAAATGATAACAATTCAGTTGGATTTATCTTGATAATAGAGCTGGTTTGGAGTTAAATTTGTAAATTGTAGTATTTTTTTTACTAGATGTAAATTAGTCAGAATGGCCTGGAAACTGTTACTTGAGGATAAATCAGCAATCAAGCAGAATGAGGAATTCATGGAGGGATTTGTGAGGTTCAGACAAAAATGTTCCAATTCTCCAGGTGGAGAAGGAAAGCAGAGTTAATGCTTCAGGTTGTTGAGGTTTTATTAGAACCTTTCTTTCATTCTGCCTGACCTGCTGAGTATTTCCAATATTTTATATTTGAACTTCACTGCTTCGTTAGTAAAACAGAAGTTTTACCATTCAGAAATTTACTTTGAACATTTGCTCTTCTAATTTCTGATAACTGTTTTGGGGCCTCAAGCAACTTCTATTAATTTTTTTTTCCCATTTGCCTTCTTTTGTCTTCTTCCCCCAGTTGATTATTGTCTCTCACTATTTTGTTCCTTTTGAAGAAAAGGTAGAGCTCCTGAACTCTACACCCCCCACCCAAAAAAAAGAAAATTAGAGGGAAATAGAAGAACAAATACGTAGGCAACGAACAGAGATGTAAAATTATTTGGCAATGATAAGGATCTGCAGTACTCTAAAATTACATGGAATCGTGAACTCAAGCAAAGAATGCGGTATATGTTCAGCAGGTCAGGTGGAAATAATGGAATGCTATGATGAAATAGAATTGACCTGAAAAGTTAACTTTGTTTCCCTCTCCAGAGAGGCTATGTGATCTGTTGAGTATTCCTAGCATACAAAGCAGGATAATGGGAAAAAATAGTTAATCTAATAATTGCTTTTTACTTCAGTTTATAAATCCTGTAGCCAAGATATTAGAGACAGAGGAGAGACTGCAGATGTCAGAATTTGGAACCACATAATCTACATTGGGTGAGGCAGCATCAATGGGATAAACAAGAATTGCCATCAGGATTAGGTTTCCAATCTGCAATGCTGAGAGTTATTTTCTCTTCAACTGATGTTGCTTCACCCCGAGTTTCTTCAGCAGAATATGTGGTATCCAACATGTCATATCACGTTGCAGAGACCTCACCCTCCATGAATCGCTCATCCACTCCTCCCTTCCCATCAATCACCCCCAGGCACATACCCCTGTGACTGCTATATATGTGCATAGGAACCACTCTCTCTGTGACTCCCTCATCCACTTCTCACTTTCCACCAATTGCCCCCTTGGCACCTAACCCCATGACTGTAGAAAATACTACACATGCCCACACCTTCACCTTCATCAACACTCAAGGCCCCAAATAGTCCTTCCAATTGAAGCAACACCACTTGTAAATCTGAGTCATCTACTGCAATGGATGCTCCCATTGTGTTCTCCTCTACATCAAAGAGGCTGGACGCAGACTAGGAAATCACTTTGCTAAGCACTTTCATTCTGTCCACCACAACACCCAATAACAGGGCAATGGCGAGCCATTTTAATTCCCTACCCCATTCCAAAGCAGACATCTCTGTCCATGGACTGATGCATTGCCAGACTGAGACCACATGCAAATTGCAGGAACAACACATTATATTTCAACTGGACATCCTCCAGCTAGATGGCATTAACACTAGGGCCTTTCAAACTGCCATGTAAAATGGGGTTAACCGTGCAATTTGCCTGGTTAGTGCCCCAGTTACATGACAGTTAGAAAGGGTCCGACCCGGTCAACCTCATTGGAATCCAAGGGGGTCCCTGACATACCTCAGAGATAGTCAGGAAACCCAGTTACACTTACCTTGGTTGCTTTCGGGGGGTGTGGCAAGATTGCGTAAGGATCAGACGTGCCTTCCAGTCCTCTCCTGACTCTATCTTATTGTTTTGTCTAGAAATGCCCGTTAAAATTCTTTAAAAGTTTAGATAACTTCAGTGTTGTTAATTTATCTTCTGACGGTACAATTGGTGAAAAAGAGCAAAAACAAAACGACAACAGATCATCAAAAAACTACATTTTTTAAAAGTTCAACTTTTGGAGCCTACCTACAGAAAAAACATCGAGACTCAGTCTGAAATGGATCCCAGGAGAGAGGTACAGCTTTCGGATGTAGAGATCAATGTTACATCGGCAGAGCCCCCTAAAGAGGGCGCCAAACAGCCTTTAGAACAAAGAGTTACTCAGGTTCGCACATGTGCAGTAGCATCTGACGGCAATGTTATGAATGAACGACTTGTGAACCTTGAATCTAAATTATCTTATTTTCTTTGGCTTGGCTTCGCAGACGAAGATTTATGGAGGGGGTAAATGTTCACGTCAGCTGCAGGCTCGTTGGTGACTGACAAGTCCGATGCGGGACAGGCAGACACGGTTGCAGGGGAAAATTGGTTGGTTGGGGTTGGGTGTTGGGTTTTTTCTCCTTTGCCTTTTGTCAGTGAGGTGGGCTCTACGGTCTTCTTCAAAGGAGGTTGCTGCCCGCCAAACTGTGAGGCGCCAAGATGCACGGTTTGAGGCGATATCAGCCCACTGGCGGTGGTCAATGTGGCAGGCACCAAGAGATTTCTTTAGGCAGTCCTTGTACCTTTTCTTTGGTGCACCTCTGTCACGGTGGCCAGTGGAGAGCTCGCCATATAACACGATCTTGGGAAGGCGATGGTCCTCCATTCTGGAGACGTGACCCACCCAGCGCAGCTGGATCTTCAGCAGCGTGGACTCGATGCTGTCGACCTCTGCCATCTCGAGTACTTCGACGTTAGGGATGAAAGCGCTCCAATGAATGTTGAGGATGGAGCGGAGACAACGCTGGTGGAAGCGTTCTAGGAGCCGTAGGTGATGCCGGTAGAGGACCCATGATTCAGAGCCGAACAGGAGTGTGGGTATGACAACGGCTCTGTATACGCTTATCTTTGTGAGGTTTTTCAGTTGGTTGTTTTTCCAGACTCTTTTGTGTAGTCTTCCAAAGGCGCTATTTGCCTTGGCGAGTCTGTTGTCTATCTCGTTGTCGATCCTTGCATCTGATGAAATGGTGCAGCCGAGATATGTAAACTGGTTGACCGTTTTGAGTTTTGTGTGCCCGATGGAGATGTGGGGGGGCTGGTAGTCATGGTGGGGAGCTGGCTGATGGAGGACCTCAGTTTTCTTCAGGCTGACTTCCAGGCCAAACATTTTGGCAGTTTCCGCAAAACAGGACGTCAAGTGCTGAAGAGCTGGCTCTGAATGGGCAACTAAAGCGGCATCGTCTGCAAAGAGTAGTTCACGGACAAGTTTCTCTTGTGTCTTGGTGTGAGCTTGCAGGCGCCTCAGATTGAAGAGACTGCCATCCGTGCGGTACCGGATGTAAACAGCGTCTTCATTGTTGAGGTCTTTCATGGCTTGTTTCAGCATCATGCTGAAGAAGATTGAAAAGAGGGTTGGTGCGAGAACACTGCTTTGGTTCACGCCATTGTTAATGGAGAAGGGTTCAGAGAGCTCATTGCTGTATCAGACCCGACCTTGTTGGTTTTCGTGCAGTTGGATAATCATGTTGAGGAACTTTGGGGGGCATCCGATGCGCTCTAGTATTTGCCAAAGCCCTTTCCTGCTCACGGTGTCAAAGGCTTTGGTGAGGTCAACAAAGGTGATGTAGAGTCCTTTGTTTTGTTCTCTTATACAATGCAGGGATTATGCACGATTATGACTGAACTTGGTACTAGGTTTAATACTTTGGTGAAAATACATTCTCAACAGATGGCTGAGTTTGGAGCTTTTAAGCTTGAAGTGAGAGATAAATTTAATTCGTGTGAAGAAGATATAGACAAAATACGGAATCAAGTTTTTGATGTGACCAAAAGGGTCGAAGACTTACAAACTCAAAATAAAAATTTGGTGAAAAAGATTGATTATTTGGAAAACCAATCCAGACGGAACAATATAAAGATTATTGGTTTGCCGGAAGGTATGGAGGGACCAGACCAAAGAAAATTTTTTACTGAATGGATTCCACAGGTGCTGGGTCAAGAACATTTCCCGGAAGGTATAATACTGGAACGTGCTCACAGAGCCTTGCGTCGAAGACCTATTTCAGTTCAAAGTCCAAGACCTGTTTTGGTTCGTTGCTTGAATTATTACGACAGAAATAATTTTACGAGTGGCTATTAGAAATGCACAACAGAGAAAATCACCCTTGATGATTCAAAATAATCGAGTTTTCTTCTATGCGGATTTGAGTCAAGAAGTTATGTTGCAACGACGGGAATTCAGTCCTGCTAAGGAGTTGTTGTGGAAGAAAGGTTACAAGGCAACCTTTAGATATCCAGCTGTTTTGAAGGTTTTCCAAGATGGTTGCCAACCAAAGTTCTTTGATTCTTCAAAGGAAGATATAGCATTTGCTCAAGAGCTGCCAATTACTCAGTTTCAACAGAGTCATAGTCCGCCGCGATTTCTAAGGAGATAAGAGATGGAAGAAAAGAGTCATGCTCCAAGAAGGAATGGTTGTAATGGTGACTCGTCAGTTGGAGCTGATTAAAAGAAGAGTTGTCCTTTTTTTTTCTAATGTTTTTTTTAAAAAAAAAGGAATATTAAATAATGATGATGTTAGTTTAAGATGAAGTGAGAGTTGGGGGAGAGAACTGGATAGGCACTATTTCCTGAAAGTCATCTGCTACGTGTGAGTTATCTCACACCCATTTTTTTTTGGGAGTTACCGCATTGCATGGTTTAGACGGGAGGGGGTATTTTTAACCTCCTACCCGTTTTTTTTTTCCTTTTTTTTGTATTATTAGATTAAAGAGTGAAGGGGTTTTTTTTGTTTAAATATAAAAAAAAGCATAAGAAAGTATTTGATTGTTTAAAAAACTAAAAATTGATGTGGTTTTTTTTGTAAAGTTTATTCAGTAGATAAGGAATATTTGAAATTTAAATGTGAATGGGATGGATAAGTTTTTTTAAATATTTTTTCTTTAACTTTAAAGTGAAAGGAGTGGTAATTCTGGTGTATATTTTGCTATTTTAGTTATAGAACGAAGGGAATAATGGTGAAAGTTATAAATTGAATTGTACAATTCTTAATGAGGCTTGAATTTTGTTTGTGGTTTATGCTCCATTTGTTGAAGATATAGATTTTGTTGTAGATGTGTTTTTATTATTTGGATATCTGAATTTAATTGTGGTATTGGAGCTTTTATTGGATAACTATTCAAGAGTAAAAGGGAAAAATGGTGGAAGAGTACTAAAATTGAATTGTACAATGCTTAATGAGGTTTGAATTTTGTTTTAAGATGGTGGTTTATGTGACTAATATGATGATAGATGTGAAGTTAGTTGATATGGTGAAGGTTTATCTCTATAGAGAAAGTTTTTTTTTCTCTTTTTTCATGCTACAATTTTTTTTAAGAATTGATTATTGTTTAAGAATTTTTGATAGATATTGTTACTAACTTTACTAATTTTTTATATTAAGTTTGAGTTAAATATATGTTTCATCTCAACCCCGTTTGTTAAATATATGCATTTAAGTTTGATTTAAATATGTTTTGTAAGTCTGATATTTTAGTATTAATTACTTTTCTTTTTGTTAGTATTTTAATCGGTTATGTTTTTGTTTGTTTTTTGTAATTGGGTTTTTTTTTCTCACATATATTATTAACTTTATTAATTCTTCACTCTTTATTTTGGGGGGTAAAGGGGGGGTTGGACTAATTTGAGTTGGGTTATTAATGTGTAATAATTATTGGGGAGGGTATAGTTTATTTAGATTACTGATAATGTATTGTAATTTTATTATTTTATTCTTAATTTTTTTTAAATGTAATCCTATATGTTATTCATGTTATAAAATCTTAAATAAAGTTTAAAAAAAAACCTTGGTTGCTTCCACAGGCAATTTGGACAGGTAAATGGCCAACCCGCTTATTCCGGTGATGCCAGCACTCGCGTACATGCATCACCAGGCAGCCACTATCTGAACATCTGGCAGTGCGTGAGGTGTCATTTTAGGGCCGGGATCCCCCTTAAATCACTTGGTTGGCAATTTAATGGGTCAATCCCCCTGCAATTTATAAGGTGCTTCCAGCACCTTTGCCCCGGTAATTGCACGCCGGCTCCAGGAGGCCTATCCAGGTGCTGCAGTTTAAAATGGGCTGCTGACTTCTCTGGTTTCCATTTTCCTCCTCCCACCCCCCCCACCCCCGTCTTTCTCTCTCTATCCCGATGTCTCCTTTCCTCTAGCACTCTCTCTCACTCTCTTTCTCCACCACCTTTCCCCAGCTCTGCATTCACAGAGCTCCTCCTCTCCCCTGATCAATCCTCCTGTCTTCCTATCCATGTCCTCTTGCCTGTGTCCTCCTCCTCCTCCTCCTCCTCCCGCCCAGCATTTTTATTCAGGTGCCTGCCTACTATTCGCTTATACTGTGATGAAGGGGATCAGGCACAAAACTTTGGTCTTGTATCTTTACCTCCCATGGGCACTACAAGGACACTGAGATCCTCAAGCATTTTTGGGTTTTTAAGTACATCTTATCACTGAAGCTATTGAAGGAAAGACTGCAGGCTTTGTCTGCAATATGATAAAGCTCTTTAGCTGGTGGCCTAGAGCTGGAGGATTGGAGGGTTTCTGATGTGGTATCATTGTTCCAAACTGAGAAAAGACCAAGGGATTGAAGTTCACTTGGGTTTGACCACAGTGGTGGGCAAATGGTTGGAAATATTCTGGGGGAATTACCATTTAATGAGGCACAAGAACATTTGATGTTACTGCAAAGTCAGCTAACTGAGTTTTTAAGGAAGTAAAGAGTATTGAAAATGATAGACTATGCGAAATACCAAACTTGAACCAGGCGTTTGATCGAGAAAGTGAAGGTTCTTGGGGAAAAAAATGGTGTAAGATTAAAAATTGGATCAGGACCAAAGTCCAATGGCCAAAGGCAAACTTAGTGATTGGATAATTCTGTATGGCAGGCATCTGAGATGCTCTATATTTGGGGTCTCGCTTTGCACAGTACATATAAAAGTGCCTTAGACTTCAATACAGGAAAACAATGGCTTCTGATAACAGAGGGGAAGAAGGTTCCAAAGCAATAAGAAAATATCAATGAACAGATTAGCTTGGCACAAGAGCAGCAAATGGAATTCAATTTGGAGAAGTACGCGGTATTGCATTTGAGGAAGGCATGAAAAGGCAAGGGAATACATTATAGATATTAGAGAACTGAGAAGAATAGAAAATAGAGTAATCATTGAATGTACATGCAGAAATACCTGAAGGTAGCAGAATTGGTGTAGAAGTCAGCAAAATAAAAGGAATATAAAGTGTTTGTGTTTTGTTGTGATTGAGAAAATCAGTTTGGTAGGTTACAAAGGCAAGGACTCTGGACACACAGTTTTGGTGGTGTAGGATTTTATTAGCAGAAAGCATGGGAAATGGAAACAGAAGCAGTTCATGTGCACGCGCACACTGTTTATAGCAGCCGTGGGAAAGTAATAGCGGCACTGAAACACACCTACAATTAATAATGAATGTGAGAAAAACAGCATAGGGACAAAGCACACTCCCCCCCACCCCTGAACTGGTATATAAAATGATCAAGGAAAAATCACTACGAAGCCCCACCACCCTTTGGCTCAGTGCAGGCATGGCTCTATGCTGCTAAAGACACTAATTACATGCTCTCAACCCTTTTTAAACAGTGCACATCTTACCAACTGTTTCTCCAGAGCCCTTTCATGTTTCAAGGCCTGGAATAAAGCAGGGTGGTCCCAAGCTGCCAAAGAGGGGGAACAAAGAACACATAGCACCTTTATACTGCTGGAGGGTCCAGCCCAGCTGCCAGAGGGGTTAATCAATTTACAACAGCCCAAGGCCATGTAAAGGCAGGCTGGAGAGCCCAGACCAGGTAATTTACATGGGTTCAACAGCAAGGTGTACACTAATGGGTGAGGCGAAAACAAATCTTGATTGACAGCTTGTGTGTCCTCTGACTAGGTGGGGGCAGTGCTGTCACATGACAGCCATAACCATACACATTGCATGTTTATTGGCTGCAACCTAAGTGCAAGATCAAGGTATTGTTTGTCATGTATATAAAACCCTAATTGGCCCACATTGTGAGCACTGTGCAAGTTCTAGTCAATGTGTAGCAATAAAAAGGATACAGGGGATGCTGTCAGTGTCACAGAATCATGAATGCAGCAGGCAAATAGGCCCTCAGCCCCTCAAGTCCATGCTGACCTTGAACCACATGCAGAGAACTATCCATTTGGAGAATTACAATTATGAGGCAAGATTCTCTAGACAGATGTTTCCTTTGAAACAAAGGATTGTGGGTAGATTCTATGGAATTAAACTGAGAGGCCTACATATGTTTTTAAAAATAAGCATCTATTTTCCTTAGTAGAGAGGTCAATAATTAAGGGCATGGATTAGTTAAACAAATGGTCAGCTCTAGAATTCTATGCTTGAAACGGTGGCAGAAAAATAAACACCTAATATATTTAAAAAAAACTTTTATGAACATTTGAAGGGCAGGAAATAGCAGGACAAAAAGATCAAGAATTGGAAACCGAGACTTAATGTGAAGCCAATTTTTACATGGTACAGATATGACTGAGTGATTGTCTCCTTTCGTAAACTATGATTTCTCCATTTTAATCCCACATTCAGCAGCAGAAAGATCCTCTGTGTCTTGTGCTATTTGAAGAGACCATCAACTACTTATAAATTGCAACTGTTTGATTTCTTCTGTCTGTTACTTAACTTTTCTAAAAATATTCAATTCGTGCATAAGCTTTCAAGTTGCTGATGTCGGCTGGAAACAGTGTGACAAATGGCAAGTCTGCCAATTTCTGGTTTCTGGCTTCAATAAAAAAAATTGTTCCCAGCCACAGTTGCATTTGTTGGCCTTCTGAGTAGAATCTAAAATAACTGAAAGATTGAACACATTGCATGCAGAGATGGACAAGATATGAAAAAGGATTCAGAAGTGCTGGGAATAGTGAGGGTTGCAGATCTCCTGAGTGAAGAAGGAAATGTCAAGCAAAGGTGTGCCCATGGTGAGATTCTCACTGCAATTTGCACACCTGGATCATCAGTTGTGTGTTGCTTGTCCTGGCTAAAGACTGGGATAGCTACAACATTTTGCAGTTTACCATCCACCATTGCTGATTACAGGTGGTCTTCCTTCAAAGGGAGCTGGGTGCATTTCATTCTTCCTTGCCAGAGAACATCAGGAAGAATCCAAACTTAATGTTGTGGGATTGAGGACTTGCTCAATGTTCAGATCAATGATGAGATCATGCACAATACTTTATAGGGACAACAGTTTTGCCCAAAATAAAATGTGAATAAGATTCTGCTCTTTCACTCTCCCAATGATATGCAACAACAGGCAGTGAAGCCTGACCGCAGTCATTTTCATTCTAGTGGCATCCTTGTGGGCCATCTGTGGCTGATCCACCATGCAAACTAAACTTGGCGTCATTGGATCATCTTGGCCATCCAGTAATAATGTAAAAGAAAGTCAAGCCTGTGATGTTGGAAGATGAAGAGCTTCCTATGGATTTCACCTGAGCAGTTTCATCTTTATCCCCTTCAGCCCCGAGATCCTCTTCCTTTGCTTCTCCCATTTCCCAGCATTTCTGCATGGCAATTGGAGATATTTTGCGGTCATTCATTTCAGCTTGAGCTTCTGTATTGAAGCACCCATTTATCCTTCCATGTTTCTTCCTTGCTCCCAGTGCTGTGCTTGGTGACGATCCCCCACCACTTCCCTATGGTCTCTGCGATGGAGATGTTACAGTCTGATTAGAATCAAGCTTATCATCATATCATGCTTATTGACATCTACAAGATTCTGAGAGGCATAGATAGCGTGGACAGCTATCACTTTTTTTCCCCAGGGCGGGAGTAGCAAACACCAGAGGACATCTGTACAAAGTGAAGAGAGGAAAGTTTAGGGGAGACGTCAGGGATTTAAAAAAAATAAATAAATAAATATATATTTTTATATATATATATATATATACAGAGAGTTATGGGTAAAGTAAAAGCATAATGCTGAAGAAACTCAGGTCAAACAGTGTACCTTAATTAGCAAAGATAAAGCAACATAACCGACATTTTGAGCTGAGCCCTTTAACAAGGCATGGAAAAATGTCAGCAGGCACCTGGACAAAATTGTGGGGGGAGAGGCAGGGGGAGAAGCCCGAACTCACAGGCAGGAGATAATAGGTGGATAAGGAAGGGAGGGCACAGTATTGAGCAGGGGGCGGGGAATGGCTCTGTGAATGGAGAGGGAAGGGGGTGGAAAGAAGACGGGAGAAAGGGAAGGGAAGGGGAAAGGAGAGCAGTTAGCAGAAACCAGAGGTCAATGTAAATGCTATCTGGCTGGAGATTGCCCCACCAGAACATCTAGTATCGTTCCTCCAATTTATGGGTGTCTGGAATGCCTTGCTATGGGTGGTGGTGGAGGCTGAAACATTAGGGGCGTTTAAGAGACTGTTGAACAGGCATATGGATGGAAGAAGAATAAAATGTAATGTGATAAGGAGGGTTTAGTACTTTTTTTAAGGAATATATAGGTTAGCACAACATCTATTTTATTTCCTTTCTCTTTCAATCTTCATGATTTTTTTCATGTTATCATGACTGTCTTCACTTCATGCCTCTAAAATTTCAACCTCAGCTGTATATTATCAACCTGCTACTCTCTAACCCTCTTTCCAAGACCGACACCTCCTTCATTGGTAAGCCAATTATTCAGTCTTTACATTCCACAAAGGCTCATATTACTGGATCTGGAACTGACCAGCAACCTAACCCTTTCTACACTGACACATTTCTCATTGATTCTGAGAATCAGTGTTGTCAATCTCCCAAACCAAAGTCATCCAAATGAGGGTTGATACTATGTACTATGAACCAGTTCTTACTGACCTTCCACAAACGCCCATTCACAAAAACAATACCCTTGCCATCCATGAGCTAGCCATTGGTAATTGTGTTTATATCCAGTGTTTGACATAAATCTGACATAGTTGTTGACAACTCCACCCTGAATATTATCGGCCTGTTTGGCTACATTTTACATTAGTCATCCTGTCTCTACTATTATCATGACTGAATAGATCTGCTCACCAAATCATGCCATGATCTGTCCCTCTATCCTGTTGAGGATTCATTCTCTTTGCAGTTTAACACTTTATTCCAACAATTTTGCATCTCCACTAAAATTCTCAATCTTCATTGCCCAATCAACTAATAATTTTCTGACCAAGTTATTCTCCTTATTTTCCTTTCCCATTTAAATCATTATTTTCTCTTTACTCCTGTTGTTGCCTAGGTACAGCCATCATTTCAGCTTATTCAGAAGAAGATATCCTGCCATGGATGGATCTAGCTGACCACTGGTTTACCCATTTATTGTCAAAGCATACATAACCACTTCAAACATGACACTCCCTGCCTTCATAACACAAGGGGTTCACTATTTCAGAGTCATTCCTGTAATCCAAAAATGGCATCCTGGCTTCTTTTCACTGCAAACTATCTTTATAAACATCTGTTTTCTATTACCTCAATCCTTGTATTCAATGACAAGAAAGCAAATTCTTCGCTTTGAGCATGCATACAGATTCTTATGCTTATTCCCTCAATTCTTGATTCTTATTACAAACACTAGATATTGGTTCCTGAACAAATAGAAATATCTTAAATCTCTCTTTTCCTGGTTTTGAGCCACAGCTCTGTAGGATGAGGTTCATCATGGACTTGACAAAATTCCTCTCCAATTTTCACAAAATAGGATGAGGTTCATCATGGACTTGACAAAATTCCTCTCCAATTTTCACAAAATAATTTCTAGCTTCATGTACTTCCTCTAGCTGGATAACCAGAACTGTTCTAAGTACTCAGTATGGTTACACCGATGCCTTGTGCCATTGAATTTTGACGTCCCTATTTTTGTAATCGACATTAAAATTGAAAGAGAAAATTAAAAATCCTGGTTCCATTGACCTATCATCATCTTTCCTCAATTCAACCATCACCCACTGGCCCCTGACTCACTTCTCTCCACCCCGCCCCCCACCATGCCTCTTTGGCTATTGTCCTTCTCCACTCTCAGCCCTCATGCAGACTCTCAATCCTGAATGTCAAAAATTCTCTCTCTCCCCAAGGCTGATGCTTGAACCACTGAATTTCTCCAGTAGTTTAAGTCTGTGCTGAGATTTTTCTTTGCCTTTCTTCCCTTTTCCCATTCCAACCAAAGAAAGCCCATACAGACACGAAGTGAATATACAAGCTCCTTACAGACAACGCTGGATTTGAACCAGGGTCGCTGATACTGTAATATTGTTGAGCTAACTGTGTTGATCCCAGCTTTCGCTTCCTTTTTAATCTAAAAAGATACATCTAATTTGAGTCCTTCTGACTAGGTCTAAGCATTCCTGCAGATTTTGTTGCCTGGACTCTGGAATCAATATCATATTTTTTACTGTTCAGAAAAATCACAGATTATAATTCTTAATTAGGTCCATTTCCCATACACAGCTGATACCAGTTAATGGAGGGGTGCTTAATGGGAGAATTACTTTACAGACAACATTTTCTCAGGCACCAATTTAATTTTCACTACACATAAATCAATTGTGATGGATTTTGTTTAATGGGAATAATCTAACGTAATGGGACAACTCAAGTGCATGCTAATTAATAGGATTTGACTGCAAATGAATAGGACAGTAGGTTGAAAAAATGTCACTGTGGCAGAGTCAAAGGTAAATACCCTGCTTTATTTAAAAAATATTCCAATGAATGTTAAATATAAAAATAATTATTTTTTTCCTGATGGTTACACATACTGATATCAACCATTACAGGACAACTAAATATTTTTTTTAATATAAAATTATTGGGAATTCTCAGTAGTCAGGCAACTTCTGAGGATAAACATAATTGATAGCCAAGGAAAGGAATCATGTAATACCAGTCAGTATTACATGTTTGGATGCCTGCCAGCATTTTCTCAAACCTTGATGAAGTGCTCAAGCCTGAAACGTTGGTTCTGTAACTTTACCTTTGCTACATAAAGGGCACTGTTTGACCTGCTGAGCTTCTCCGGCATTTTGTGTTTTTACATGTAATACCAGTGTTTTGGGAACCATGGGGTGAAATTTTGACATCAGCTGGAGTTGACTCAAGATCATTTCCAGATGAAATTGCATCAGATCTGAAATCAGATCTTCCTACTTATTCATGTGAACCTCGATGGTGTGTTGCCAGAGGCATAAAGGCTTGTGTGAGATGTCCATGAACTTGGAAAAGTCCAGGTTAAAATTTGAAGGACATTCAGGCTCTCCTTTCAAACAGAGAACAGGTGGCTTCCTCTAAATTAATGGGGCAGCAACTAAAGTGAGAGATTACAGCCTCCACATCTTCACAGAATCCACCAGCACATGAACACGCCACTTGCAACGACGTTAGGCCACTCAGTTCCAGAGAAGCTCTCAGACACTTTCCAAAGTCATCTGCCACCTCCTCCATCCCACGAGAGGTCATGCATGATCCCGACAACACATGAAGACACAGCTTCACAGAAGTGGTAGGAAATGTAAAAAAATACACAAAGTTGTGTACTGCCAGGAAGGATCACATTCACAATGCCAACCCACTTCCCTATTGGCCTTGAGTGAATGAGACGGCATCTGCCAGCTCAGGCAGCAGGTACTGTCTATGAAAGCTCACATCCAATTTTGAAGTTTCTCAATGGAAGTAAACCTCTATTATTTTCTTAACAATGTCACTTATTCTTGCAAATGTTTTGCACCTGACCCCACTTCTCCATCCACTAGTGCGGTTCAAAAACATTATGGAAAAACTCTCATTCTAATGGCACAGCCCACACAGCAGCCATCATTCAACAAACTGTAATTTAAACCTTCTGAGGTGGTTCATTTGAAAGAGGCTGGTGGCTGTCTTTTGATTCGCGCAATAAAAGGGAAAACTTCAGCCCCTTAGTTCAACGTGAATCCAATGTGCCACCATGTCATTGTGAATCAGAATAAAATTGATAGTAATATGTAATTAATTTCAATGTGAAGGTATTCAATTAATAGCTGTTGAAAGACATCACTCTTTGACTAAAATCCAAGAGGTCACAGGTACTAAACTCTTTAGTGGGTTGACAGGCATATTTCAAATAGTTTCTTCATTTTTAACATTATTGCAGCTCACCCAGTGTTGAGGTTTATAAATACACTCCCCAACATAGAATTAAGCTGCCAGTTTTGATCATGAAATTTTAAAGAAAGAACTTCCATTTACACTCTGCATTCTTAGTCCCCTTCTGCTCTACTCACTTTACACTTATGACTCTCTTGCTCGGAAATGACAACACCATCTATAAATTCGCTGATGATACCATGGCAGTGGGTTGTAGAAACTGGGGCAATGACTCAGCATACAGGAGGAACATTGAAAACTTGGTTGAATAGTGCACCAGCAACAACCTCACACTCAATGTCACCAAAATTAAGGAGCTGATTGTTGAAGAGAAAACCAGAGGTATATGATTCAGTGATCTCTGGGGGACCAGAGGTGTAGAGGGTGAGCAAATTTAAGTCACTATTTTGGAGGATCTTTCAGATTCAGATTTATTTTCAGAGTACATACATGACAAATACAACCCTGAGATTCCTTTTATCTGCGGCTGAATTACCACTGATTGGTAGTGCGAAAAATAAACTGTACATAGTGTAAAACAACAGGAACCGTAAGCAATCTGACTGCAATACAGAGAGAACAAAAAGAAAATCAATCAAGTGTATAAGTAAGACCCTTTAGATGAGTCCCTGATTGTGTTTGTCATTGAGGAATCAGATGGCGAAGGGGTAGCTGGTATGAATCGTATGGCACCTATACCTCTTTCCTGATGGTAGCAGCAAGAACGGAGTACGTGCTGGGTGGTGAGGGTCTTTGATGATTGCTGCTGCTCTCCAACTGCAATGTTCCCTATAGATATGGTAAATAGTGGGGAGGGTTTTGCCTGTGATGTCTTGGGCTGTGTCCACTAATTTTTGGAGGCCTTTATGCTCAGGATATTGGTGTTTCCATACCAGACAATAATGCAGCCAGTCGGCACACTTTCTACCTCAGTTTCTGATGTCATATCAAATCTATCCCTCCACCAACAACAAACTCAATCAGGAACTCATTTCAGGACTCTTACTTTTGCAATTTATTGATTTTTTTTGCTTTACTGATGGAGGTGAGTCAGTTTTATTTTTGCACCTGCCAATTAGTGGTAATTCTACCTCACCTGCAGATAAAAGAATCTTAGGGTTATATGTGATGTGCCACAGGCCCAGAAGACCCCAAAACCCAGCTGAATTAGCAATTTACCAAGACAAATAGTTACTTAAACAACAGTCATTTTAAATTTTCTTTGAACATAAAAAAAAATCAAACTTTAGCTTATTACTATTAACTTAACACCCTTCTAATTATAAGCGCATGTGTATGTAATGTGTACAAGTTCAGAAAAGTTCTTTGACTCACAGTCCAATCTCACTTCTCACTGCTCCAAGTTCACCAGTATCAGGCAATTCTTATACTTTGCACAAAATTTAACATTTATGAAATTTCACCACGCTCCAGTGCATAAAGGTAAATGCTTGCTGTTCAGAAAGGTTCTTGTTGGTTTTAGTGAGAGATTTGTTGCTCGTTGGACACACACAAACTGATTCCCTCTGATCAGCAATTTCAGTGTCTTGCCAAAGAATCTTTCCCCATCAAGGTTTTCCAAACTGTTCTTCTGCAGGTCACTACAAAGTTCCTTTTGTTTCCTTTATTTCAGGTGAAACACTCTAGCCAGCCATTTCCTCTTGTATGGGCCACAAGGGTTTTCAACAGGGTTTTGAACTCCGAACTCACAACCCACCTTCAAAATGGGGTTTCAACAAGCTTCCAGCTTGCCATGACTGCAGAAACCTGTTATCTCTCTCTCTCTCTCTTAAAGAAAGTCTGTTTGGTCTCTTCTTTCTTTCTTCTTGCAAAACCACAAGACCTTAGAACAGCAAACTGCATTCAGAAAGATTGTGGAACCAGACCCAAACTTCAAAGTCCATTCATCTGTTGCTTTCAAAACAATAATGCATTACTCCACAGGATGTCCAATTAACACCTACTTGTGAAGTCTCTATAGGAAATCTTCAAAATTTTTGCAAAGGCACTCGGAGCCTGGGCTGTCTGGCTTTAGCAAAGCTCTGGCATTTTAAAGGAGATCTGTTTTGCAAAGTGTTTGTGTGTGTCCTACACTGTCCCAACAATCTATCTCCTTCAAAACCATATCTATACATAATATAATATCTAATTCATCACAGATGTCATATATGTACTCTGACAATAAATCTAAATGTAACTATGTGTCAACATGTCCAAAACCATTTGTTTAGCCAATGAACACCAGCATTGGTACCATTTGCAGAGATTGGCAATCGAGCATTGCACTTAGTTTCACGTGGAAAGATGTGGGCAATATGGACAGGGTCTATGATCCTGAATGTTGGCCATTTGGAAAATGAATACACACAGGAGTTAGGATACGACAGCCTGTTGCTTTGCACGACAAGCTTGGAACTACGTTCCAATAAGTTAATGAACTTTACAAGTGGAAGAGAAAGAATCAGAGCACTTCCCATCCACTTCCCTCATGCAAAAAAAAACCCCACATTTATATCTTATAGGATATTAGTAATAAATATTGTTTACTTGCAGAGTTTATAAATTCCCATTATAATAAGCAAGAAAATTTAATTAATAAAGCTTTTTAATTAATAAAGTTATGCTAAACTTCATTTGTAATGAGGTTAATTTTATAGAAAGCTCTTTATGGAGGATGACTACTGATAGGTCAGTTTGGTTCAATGAACTGTGCATTCATCTACAGATCAAAGATTCCTAAATTAAAGCCTTTCTGCAGGACTTGTGCATTTAATGGAGCAACTGGGGTGGGGGTCTGTCTAGTCAGAGTATTTCCTTTCAAATGGAATGTCAAATCCTTATGCACATTGATTTCAACAGAACAATAGGAAGAACCCCCCCCCCCCCCCCCCCCCCCCACACAGTGAGTTGCAATATTCGCAGCATCCATAGGAAGTGAAGGGTAATCAATGTTGAGCCTGAGCCTTTGGTCAGGTAAAAGTAAGCGCCTGAATAAAAAGTTTGAGAAGGAGAGGAAGGCTAACAAATCACAGGTGGATAAAGTGGGAGGGCACAAAAGAAAAATCCCGAGAAGTGATGGGGTAGAGGGTGGCTCCCTGATAGAAGGAAGGTAAGTAGTGGGGAGCTGGAGGAAAGGAAACAGAGGAATGGGGAGAGAATCAGCAAACAGGGTTGAAGGAAGTTGGAGAAGTCACCATCAATGCCCTCTGGTTGGAGAGGGCCAAGGCAGAATATTCCGTGTTGTTCTTACAATTTGCAGCTAGCCTCGGTTTGGCAGTGCACGAGGCTGTGGGGTAATGGTTTGTGGAATTGAAATGGTTGGTCATGGGGAATTCATTACTGTGTGACTGCCTGATTTTCGTACAGAAGGTGCCAAAACCCTCTGTTTCCTCCTCAGTAACAGAATTAAACAGTTTCCCTCCACCACCACCACCACACTTTTCCTCCTGGCAGAATTTGTACTCACCCTCAACAATTTTTCCTTTGGCTCAACGCACAATACTTCCTACTGCCTCGGAAAGTTAGCCAACTTAATGAAAGACTGATCACACTCCTAACATACAACACTTTTCCCCCTCCTTTGAAGGTTCAGGAGTGTGAAAGCATACACCAACAGATTTAAAGGCAGTCTCTTCCCTGCAGCCACCAGGCTCCTGAATGAACCCCATAACAGTACTTTCATTCTGCCTTTGCTTGGTGCTAATTGATCTTCCTTTTCATTGTAATCCTACACTCTGTAAATTGTACTTGATGTGTCTTGCTGGAGATAACCTGCTGGTTGTTTGCAGAAGAACCCTTCTCACTGTATTTGGTAATTTGAGAGAAATGCATTTTTTTTTAAATTAAATTTAGACATACAACATGGTAACAGGCTTTTTCAACGCATGAGCCCGTGCCACCCAATTGACCTACAACCCCGTTATATTTTGAAAGGTGGAAAGAAACCAGACCACCAAGAGAAAACCCACGGAGATACAAATTCCTTATAGACAGCGCAGGATTTGAACACCTGTCCCTGGCACTGTAAGTGTTGCACTAACCATTGTGCTAACTATGCCATCCCTGTAAACATAAGCTTAGACAATATACCACTGGAATTCTCTGAAGGAGTTGTTCAAATCCCATTGTTTATATGTCCCGATTTCTTCAAATATTTTGCTCTATTCACTTCAGTCACATTTATCAGGAAGATGGCAAGCCTGATTTGAAAGCACGGATGCAACATGGTGCTGTTGACCTCTGAGCATGCCAAGATTTTCCAATCCGCATTTTCAAATTTGTAGCAGACACTTGCCATAGATAGTAGGTTTAATATTTACACATCTAGAAGCATTTGATGTGAAAATAAATTGCATCTTTCCTCGTCCTCTCTTAAATATGGCTTTTGCATGGGTTTGGGGTGTGGATAAGAGGTTAAATAGAGATTCTAGATCTCTGGGCACATTGGTAAACTAGTTCCAAGCTGCAAATTTTAAGTGACCTTGAGGGCGAGGCAGAGAAGGAAAAAAAAATCAGATATTTATGCTGCCATCTCATCCAAAGAACCCTGGAATCTGAGATGAGACTCATTTCCCCCCACTCTGTTGTCATCCCAATCCTAGTCCCTCCCTGTTTGGCTCATTGTTTTAGCCAAAGGATCAGAGGCCTATGCAGAATGCCTCTGCTTTACTGTAAGCGAAGCTTGTTAATCAAACTGACATTAGGCCAAACCATCACCATGTTTGGGTAATCCAGACTTGTGGGTTTTCTGTACAAAGCTCTTGTACTTAAGTAAAGCACTCCATTAAAAATCCAAACCGTTGAGTCAATGTTTCATTATTACTTTGAAATGTAATTTGACATTAGCACTGCACAATCACTGAATAAATTCAGTTTTGGTCAACTGGGACAATGGTGGAGCAATTTATTAATTTTATTTTATACACGAATGAAAATTAATTTGGATTAAAGGTGGAATTAAAAGCATCAGATATTCCGTACTAAGGTCTTAATTTTTCACCTCATCTCATTTCGCACATAACTGAATTCTAAATGTTTCCACAGTTCTAGAGATGGTGTTAGCACTAAGTGTTGACTCATTTAACATAATCACCATGTTATAATGAAACAGTTAATATTCAGATGACAACTATCATTTATTTGTGGCCGAGGGCACTAAATCAGTTAGGTAGAGATGACAGAAGTGTAATTACCAACTCTGACAGACCTTGTTACCTACTTTTTCCCCTTCTGCATTGAGGCACATCATCAAACATTAAAATCAAAATGAAGAAAGTGCAAAATCCAGGTGAATGGTTATTGAAGACAATGTGTCTTGATGTGTCCACTTTAACAAGGTGCCATTTCTTTTCTCCTTGTATTGCAAAGCACATCAACTTGGTGTTGATGCATTGAGTCAGTGATATCAATTTAAATCTTGCAAATTGTCATTAATCCTTTGCTTACTGTAAACTCACCAATACAAGGTTATTAAGTTTTGCACACTGTCACTAATTCAAGGAGTGAACATTTCTAACCATAATGAAGAGAGGAGTAAAACACAAATGTCCGCAAATTCCTAGATTGAAGTAAAAACACCATGCTGGAGAAACTCAGCGGGTCAAACAATGTACTTCATATAGCAAAGAGAAAGATACAAAGAAAAACATTTCGGGCTTGAGCTCTTCATCAAGGTATGACAAAATGTAGGTAAAACATTCAGGCACCTGTCTGAAATGTTAGTTTTGTATCTATCTTTGCTAATATAAAAGACACTGTTTGACCTGCTGAATTTCTCCAGCATTGTGTTTTTACTAAGCTATAATAAAATCTGAGTTGATCTCTACAATAACATTTCAAGTGTTTTATCACTTCTACCGATAGGTTTTTTTTGTGTGTGGACTGTTATATTCCAGTGGGAACAAGCAGATTAGCTGCATTAGAAAGGTTCTACATCTTAAGCTCTGGCAAAGTACATCAACAGCCTGTCAGTGGCCTTCACACTGGAGGCAACAAATTAGGAGTAATTTGTCAAAACTTATTCTGTTGGAGCTTTCATACAACTCCAACATGTCATAATCCCCCTTAGACTAAATCAATTATATGACATCATGAGATGTAGTCGCTTCTTTTGACAGTGAAATATGTCATGACTGTTGCTTTTGTTTAGACTGGGAATATCTGAGGGTAGCTGAGGATTGCACCATCTTCAGAAGTCATTTCTGGGCAGGTGTCAGTGAAATGCGTGATCTGAAACATAGGATTCACATAGAATTGTAGGATTATCTGTAAAGAGTATAGTACTCAGCCTGTTGTGTTCATATCAACTGTAAGAAATAATTATGTATTATTTGTTAAATTTCCTGTCTTCCTCCTTTAAAGGAACTGAGCAATACTGGTGTATTCTTCCACATGAAAACTGACAACCTGGATCAAGTACTGTAGTAACCCTTTTTTAAGTGCAAACTGAGCAAAATTTGATTATAACTAGAATACATTGCAATAAGAATTATTTCTAAGTGATGTTTCTCGAATCCTGCACCCAGATGTGCAAATCATATCGGTACATCTGATCTTTTCCCAATAATAGATCTGTAATGATCTTATATGGTTCTGTTTTAACAAACATAAACTGGAGCTTAAACCTCATCATCCCAAAATGCCATGGAACAATCGGAGTTAAACAAGAAGAAAAATAATGCAAGCTTGTTTCCTTTCTCACTAACACTGAGAGGTCTGACTAGATAGCTAGAATGACTGCAGGCTTCTAAGGTGCTATCAAAATCTTAGAATACACTCAAATTAACTCTTAGCTGTGAACATTCTCATTTCACGAGAACCACTGGAGGTTTCTTTCGGCCCTTCAAGTTGGCTCAGGAATTAAGGGACAGGAAACAAAGACAATACTAATCATGAAGGCTCTACTCCCACAGAGTTTTCAGAAACACTAAATCCTACCTGGAGCTCGTTAATGAACACTCAGGGTTTGTTTTTCCAAAGTTGTCAAAAAAGCAAATGTGATCTGCCATGTACGAACCATGAGCCATGCCCTTGGGCCATGATGTGGTCTCAGAGGTAATGTCCCTCATCTCCTTGCTATGGGATCTTTCTAAGCAGAGACAGTAGCTCTGTTCTATCTCCCAATTTAATGCTCACTGCAGCATCAGAGTGCCATTTAACACTCTTGTCTGTGCACAAAGCTTCCCCTAATAACTCCAACTCATCTGTCAACAATAGTGGTTTCCACTCAATGTGCAGCTCGCTATGAATCAATAAATAAATCCTTGTGGTTAGTGCCATTTCTGGAATGTATATGGCTCCTTCATTTAGAAGGAGACTGCATTGTCAGATATTTCACCTGCTTGTAGTAATGATTGTGGGAATACGAGAACTGGCTTCTACTTCCAGGTTGGGGCTCCTGGTGTTCTACAAATGTTTGCCTCTCTCTTCCTTTGTCTGGCATCTGTCAGTCAACTGCCTCTGACAATTAACTTTCACCCCTGCCTGGCTCACCAATCCTAATTGACCTCTCTCCAACCCCTCCCACCCAGTCCTCAAAACACTTGCTATCTCCCTTTTGTACTCTCCGTCTTTATGCAAGGTTTCTATTTGAAACATTGACCATTCTTTTTTCTCCCACTGATGATGCTCGACCAAAGGTTCTCCAGCAGATTGATATTTGCTTGTGAACCACTCTGATTTCTTAATGATTGGAGAACCACTGCAACTGGCTTGCCATAACATTGCTGTCAATCCTGATGAATAGCTTAAAAGAAATCCAATTTGTGGAAAAATTACTTCTTCAAAATAAATCTCCACACTTCAATTATAAACAGAGTTTACAAAAAATTTGAGTGTTGCTCCTTTAAGCAACACAATTTGAGGAGAAATTTGGTTATAAAAGCAAATTTTAACTGTGTATAAATAAAAAATGTTCATTTCTCAGACCAGTGAGGTTGAAAATTACACTGCGGGGAAAATTTGGGTGATGCATGACTAATAATGTCATCTGAGTACGTTTTACACCAGAAAATTGATGTTAGATCAAATGAAAAATTAATTGGGGTTAAGTTTCATATTGGCAACCACAAAGATAAGAGAAATGTTGCAGAGATACATCATGTTTGAAGTTATGACCATTAAATTTCAAGTTTTCAGCTAAAAACAAACTTTAAAAACATTTTTAAATTAAGTTTATCAAAATAGAACCCCTGAATGAATCTGGCCTTATAAACACATGTACAGGATCTGTAGGGGTCAAATAGAATGCAATTTGGAAATTCATCCCCTTCTGGCCACAAATCTAATTTTGTGCATTCAATGGCTGGAAGAGGGGCGAGCAATTATGCTGCAGGCCAGTGTCACCTGTGATAAGGCCTAACAAGAGGAATCCAGTGAGATGCTGATAATAATGGTCAAGCAAAGAAACAGGTAGCTTGGCAGAATAGGGGTTGGAAAATTGATCAGCTCTTGTTTCTTCAACAGGGAGACCTGGTGGGGATGGCAGAGGAATGATAATGATCATGAGTTCATTGTTCTAAAGTGCAGCTGAACTGGTGCTTTGTTTTAAGAAGAATGTAAAAATAATTAAAAATGCAATAGACAATTGTATTAAAAAGAGAAAATAAATACAAAAATTAGATCATAAATGTAAGAAACAGAAGTGCTCGAGACAAAAATTGAGAACCAAGTACATTTATTATACAACAATGCAAAGTTGGGTGCTTTCCCCTTACCCTGGGAATACACACACACACTGGGGCTCACCCAACTTTTATATAGTTTATTTCAGTATAGAAGTACCCTCCCCCTTACATTCTTCTGCCTCCTGGATGAGTTTGGCATTAGGCAATCCTGTCTGCCTACGTGCTGTTTCTTGTGAACTTGGAGGACCAGGGGGTATCCTGTCTGTGTCCCATCATGTCATTGTCCTTATTGACAAACCTGCCTTTGTCCTTATTCACAAATTCCCAACCCTCAGGGCTTACTAATTCTTATATGCAAAACTTGCTAATTCTGTCTAAGGCTTACTAATTACATATGCGGAACTTGCTGACTCTGTCTAAGGCCTAGAAGACCCTTATCTTATTCAGACTAACTTTACTTCCTATATTCTATTATCTACCCTTATCCTATCCATACTAGCTTTCTTCATCTCTCATATTTTCATATTAGTTTTACTCATCTCTCACAATAAATAATCAGATGCTAGTGCAAAAACAAAGCGACATTGCAATGGTGCAGAAAAGCTTTTTGTGAAGTCAGAGCAGTCACAAGTGGTGGGAGGGGGGGTTAAAAACTTTGATCACCATTGGAAAGAAAATTTTCTTGAACCCAGAGCATTTGGTTTTCACCTTCTCCCAAAGGTAGCAGTGAGCAGAGGTTATGACCGGGAAGGGGAGATGTGGATACAATGTGATGCAAACAATAGAGTGACAGGAGGGGAGAGGGATACAAATAGTGATTACTTTTTTTAGTCCAAGGGGATATAAAGCAGTGATATCATTTGAATCCTTGGCAGTGACTAATGTCTGTTAGTTTGGCTTCCCTACTTCAATCTTCAATGATTTGGGCCTTGTTCACTTTGGTGCAAAATTGGAACCAATTTTAAATTAGATTTTTATATTTAGACATATAGTACAGCATGATAAGATGCCCTTCCGGCCCAAGAGCCAGTGCTGCCCAAATCCGCCAATTAACCTATAACCCCCATACAATAATTAAAAGTGGGAGGAACCTGGTGCACCCAGAGGAAACCCATGTTAACACGGGTGGGGGGGGAGGTTGGAACATCCAAACTCTATAGAGATAGTGCTGTATTCAACCCTGGGTCACTGGTGC